>NW_009636179.1:51496-74086 GCF_000690535.1 Cariama cristata
GGGGGGGGGAGTTTCATGGGGAAAAGGGAGATGCAGACAGATGAGGATGAATCTTATATACACGAATTGACAAGGAGAGACAGGCAGCGACTGACGCCGTATGTAATAAACACAACTGGCGAGAGTCTAGACAGGCTTTCAGTGCATAAATATCAAATTATATGAAACACGCTGGAGGGGACTTGCAGCAACCTCTAATTTTAGAATTCTACCTGAAGTTTAAAAGAAAGGCAGCAATACCCTCCCTGGCTCCTTCCCCAAACAGATTCTGCTGATTTGCCTACCCAGACAAATCAGATAAACCCTGCGGTTTATAAATACCTTTCGAGTTTATTTTCAATAACTAAATTGAGAAAAACTATGGGTTTGGGGGGTTGGATTTCCCCCCTCCCGGAGAAAAAGTGGGTGAGGGAGGAGAGAGTCCCTTTCCCCATGTAACCTATTCACCCTTCCTCATTCTCATGGTGAGTTACAAAACCGAGCTGTGCCCAGCACCGTCACTGTCCTGCCCAGCGCACACTGGAGGGCTGGGTTTTTTCCCCTGAGAACAACATGAAAATAGTTTCCCACTGCGTTGTTCCCAAACATATTTGCCTAAACTATTAAAACACAAAGTTAACTGCTCCTGCCGCAACCCTTCTGCTCTGTAAACACTTCACACAAAGCACATCTGAAACATCAGTCCTTTATCGTCTAATTTCGGAAATATTTTGCAAGTATCAGTATGGCAGTTAAAACTCCTCACCTGCTTTTGTGATGGATAACAAAGCCAGAAGGCACACACGCTCCATAAACTGTTGATGAAAGTTAACCAAAAGATTTGAGGGTTTCATCTTTCACTCAGTGAAGCAACTCACAACATGAATTCAGCTCATGCTGAAGACAAGGAGGAGAACTGCTGAGGGATAACTAGAACGATGCCAAGAAAACTCAAATTGTAAGAACAAGAGATGCTTCCTCTCAAATCATTCCTCTCGGGTGTGAAGAGAAATCGTTGGGTTTTTTCGCTTGACACAAAGCCATCAGGTGCAGCTCACCCGTCTCACAACAAGCTACCTCTTTGTGCCTGCACATCTGTGATGCTCCAGCCATGGAAGGAAGTCAAGAACATGGAAGAAATTAAGAATTTCCCTGCACGGTCTGCTCTTTGGGTTGATTCACTCCAGAAATTTGCTTCCCGCCGCTTTTCTTTCTCTCCTTAAGAGAAAACTTGGACAATGAAGGTGTTAGCAGACCCATATGGAAATGCTGGAATTGCTACAGCAGGTTCCCTGATGGAGAAATACTGGCACGACAGTGAGTTTTTAACAACGGGAAACAATAAACCTGAATCCCACCAAGGAAAGTTAATATCTAAAGCAACTTAATATTTTCAATCTCCTTATCAGAATAGTACTAATTTTTTTTTTTTCAGCCAAAGCACTTAAAACACACACACTTCAACGGCAACCAGCTTGAGGGCTCAAACTGACACACATGCCAAGAGGTTCTGGTGACAGACGCCCAAAACCACCAGCAAAGGCTTTTGGACCAGTAGCAAAACAGCCAGCTTGCTCCAAGTACTTCCATGAAGTTCGTTCACCACATTGGGCCAAAAGCAGCATTGTGTGTTTATTTTATTAACAGCAAGTTCGTTTATCTTAAGTATGTCTGACATCACCATCATTCAACATCAGATGTCATTCTCCAGCTCTGGTCTCCTCCCCTCCTTAGGGCTTCCAGTAAAATTAGACCTTGAATTAAACTTCCAGTAAAATAATTAAAGTTGGCAGGTATTTTTCAACACTGATTTGGAAGCCAAGAAACCAAAGTAAAACAAAACAAAATCAAATCAAGTATTACTCAAGTTTTCTCAGAAACAACTTTTTTTGCAGATCAAGTTTTTTCACCGCTGGATGGTTTTGCTCTACCACTATTTCACGTGCTCCGTGAACTTCACAAAAGCATTGGCCGGACAGCTCTACTAGATTTTCCTAAGATAAAACAGGGGAAAACATATTTTAAGTCCTTCAAAACAACAACCGAAAAAACAACAGCAGAGAGAAAAAAAAAAAAAAACTTGCTCAAAAACAATCAACATTTTTTATCGAGAAAAAAATGAAAAGAAAAAGGAAAGCAAAAAGTAACAACGCCCTAATCCTTTCCCAAAGCACCGCTCACTGCTGTGGGAAGAGGACTGGCTTTGGAGGCTTTCTTCGCGTCCACAACTTGAGAAGAAAAGGCAGCCTGTCTCAGTCTCCCGACCAAGAGACGAACAGGCTGGACAGGAAAATACTGAATTTACCTCCAACCTACTCAATCTTCTCCACAGCCGATAAGGGCACAGCAGAAATCGTTACTGACAGTTTGTGCACAAAGTAGGATACACTCCGTTAAATTCAAGTAATGTAAATTCTCAGTGAGGCAACCCAAATCATCTCTTCCATTTTTACTGGCAGCTTATTAAAGAAAGCTCCCTTTTAATCGGTTGGTAACCTTTAACTCATGTTGATCTTCACGTAAATACAGCTTTCTCTTGCTCAAAACAGAACTTCTTTTTGCAAACCCAGAGGATACACTATTCCTAGGAATTTCATAGCTTCCCATACATTTACCATAATTCCCAATGCTTCATTTCTTTTCATTAGAAAATGTTTCTTATTTAGGACCTATGATATTATTTTGGTACAGGTCAAACTGCAGTCGAATACAACACTTCACCCTCATTTCTATCATGCCCTGCCTGCATCACTGTGCAGATCTTTAGGAAATCTTCCGCATGGGACCAGACCAACATCAAAAGACAGAAAGGACATACATTGAGTGGTTTTACTACCAAGTTTTTTGGTTAAATACTCCTCTTTCTCACTTACTACCCTTTGGATCTCGCTGCTCGTTCCTCCATCACGAGCTCTGAAGGCTTAGAGACACAGGTACCCGTATCCCATAATTTGGCTCCTCCTTGCCTGGAGACGAGGACATAAAACTACCGCGCTCACAGTGAACAAGCCTGGGACAGGACCCCTGGACGACATTTCCCTTTAGGAAAGAATTGCCGTAGTACCGTTTCTTCTCATCCACACAACTTTTTCCAAAACTTGTGCCGGAGTTTTGCACTCAAGGGGTTTTAATCCAGTCAAAATGTGAAACGAGAACACAGCAAAAAAAATTCTGTAGTTAGCCCTGTCTCAGTTTCCTCAGATCCCCGACCAAGGCTGACACTGGGATGCCCTCCTCCCCATCAGACCTTCGCGGTGGACTCATCCAACTCTTGATTTTTGGGTTGACTCATTTGAACACGGAGAGCCAGAGGAGACGGCTCGTTCTTGGCATTACGCCACTCTCGAAGAGGGAAAGGTTAGTGCCATGTGGAAGAGGCAAAAGTGCTTCTGCGTTGACCTACACAAAAGGGGCACGTGCAACATCTGATGGATCAAGAGAGTCCCCTCAAACCCTTGGGACAGGCTCTGCTGCTTTGGAAAGGCAATAAAGCAGTAACAGGTTCTCACAATCCGTGTTACATTTTGCCATATAATACAGTTCTATTTTTCTAGCAATTCCATGGGGGAATATTATGAAAAAAAAAATGTATCACTCCATCAATTTGCATAGTATCTGGGGAATGTCACACGGCAAAATACAAAATAGGAGTGAAGGAAAAAGCAGCAGCCTTCACATGCAGAAGTACAACACACAGGAGTCAGAGTCCTTCACTCCATTTCTAAGAAGCCTCCATCACCTTCATCACTTTCTTTCGCATTCAGATGATATGCTAACAAGCCCTTTAGATAATTTAGTCCATATATACAGTTTTTTTGCTAACACTAGTGCCAGTATCCAGTCAAAACAATGGGGATTCTTTCTATTTTCTTGCATTAAAAAATTGCAGAAAGAGGTCACAGAACAAAACGACAAGAGCGAGAACGCCATTTCCAGGAGTATTTTAGTCAGTTCACCTCCGGTTTATTTTTCACCAGAAGCACGGCTGCCGTCAGAAAGCCGTTTCCTTCTGGCATTGCTAACTCAGCGCTCGCTTCATTCCCACACTTTATCATTCCCCTTTCCTGTTTTTGTACTCATTGCTGCCTTCAGAGGACGATCAGGAGGAAAACAGAGATGGAAGCCCTTGGCTTTCTGAATAGCCGCCTCAGGAAGTGGAGCATTTAACAAACACGCTGAAATGCTGATCTTTAATTTTCAGGTCATTTAGCCAAAGATGTGATGTACAGAAAGGAAAAAGTGACGTCCTACCAACCCCTGAGGTTTCAAAAACAACAATCCTGTCCATCCAGAGAAAGAACCACTTCTTCCTCCGTCCATACCTACCATTTCTTTCTCGTCCCACACTCTTAAAAATATAGGATGTTTAATGAAAAGTGAAGAAGATTTGACTGCAAACATCTTTGGCCAGTATAACTTTCAAAATTGCCTCAGGGCTTCAGATACTCAGACGCTTTCAGAGAAAGAAAATCATACCTACCACTTCTTCCTCTGTCCATACCTACCATTTCTTTCTTGTCCCACACTCTTTTAAAAATATAGGATGTTTAATGAAAAGTGAAGAAGATTTGACTGCAAACATCTTTGGCCAGTATAACTTTCAAAATTGCCTCAGGGCTTCAGATACTCAGACGCTTTCACTAACAATTGAACAGGACATTGCATTTTGTAGGTGGCTCTGAAACATTGGTCAGGGTTTTTTATCTCCCCACGTACACATACTGAAGCGGATGGATCGTTCTGGAGATGAGTCACTACTGAAACAACAGAATAAACTCCCGTGAAATGCTGTGGGGCTTGTGTTTAACATTCTCCAGTTCCTTTTTTGGAGTATTTGGCAAGGCTCTGGCAAACGTTTCTCCCGCAGAAATCAAGTGGCGATTGTATTTGTCAGTGCAACAAATGTAGAAGTGGTTAAATAATTCACTTCAGTCTCCACTTATCTTTTCCTTCTGCTTCAAGTTTGATCCCTCCCAAAGCTGATGGAGGAAAAAGGAAAGTCACGGAGAGCAGGACAACTGCTGACACCAAAACCACGACCAATATGGGTTTCCAAAGCTCCAGACCGCAGGAGATGTTCCAGCAGATTTGGTCCTGTAGCTGCTTCGCGCTTCTGAAGATCACCCCAGACAAAAGTGCTTGAATATATAGGGCACTTGAATGTTTAGATTGGCTTTAACTTCTAAAGGGGTCGGCAGCCACATCTTTTGGCTAAAGGCCAATTACTCAGACAAAAGTGCTTGAATATATATGGTACTTGAATGTTTAGATTGGTTTTAACTTCTAAAGGGGTTGGAAGCCACATCTTTTGGCTAAAGGCCAATTAACAGGCTTAAAAGGGGGGAAAAGTGAAAGTTAAGGGTAAGCCCTTTGGTGCATAAGGCAAAGGAAAAGGAGCCAGTAGAAACCAAACCGAAGCCCGGCGCTTAGTGCTGCCATGGTCTACCTGTGCTATAGCCACCGGCTGCTCCAAAACAATCTTTGCGTATCTGTACACGCTTCCTTAAGCGCAGGCACAACAATCATCACCGTGATCCAATTCGATTTGCACATAAATCACTCATTAACTCAGAACACGCAAAAGCTACCAAACCTGGAAGCACAGGTAGTGTCTCTGTCACCAACACTTATCTTGGGGACATCAGGGGACACCAGGGACTTATTTGGGCAGCTGGCCTGTGCCACAATCTGCCCTGCCGTATCCTCATACGTACGGCTACTTATTTAAAAGCTACAATAAGCATTATTATTGTTACAAATATATCTTCAATTATCACGTATACCTCATGCTACAGACACTTGAGCCTTTGATTAGAGTTACTTTTCAGAGCGTTTATATTATTACCGCTCTCACATCTGCACAGAGTGTGTAATTTCTTTTGCGTCAGCGGATACCGTGACTAAGTAGCGTTAAGAGCGAAATGGGTATCGCAGCAATCAAAGCTCTGTGCAAGTCATCTTACCCACAGGATTTTGCACCATCCCATGGTAACAGGGGAGCAGCAGAAACGGGTGGGAGCCGCAGGTGGGTGTCTGCAGCCGCAAACCCGCATCCAGACAGCCATCCACTACCAACTTTGATACCCAGTCAAACATCATTTCGTATCGCTACCAAGTGACACGCAGTAGTTTCTGTAATGAAAAAAATGTGTACGTACACACACACAAACAATCAATGCTTTCCATTCACTGAAAACAGAATTCACATAAGGAGAACCTTTGTTACAGGTACTTCCTTGTATGTTTGCATTTGTCTTTTGTTTTGTATTTTCCATTCACATAAGGAGAGCCTTTATTACAGGTACTTCCTTGTACGTTTGCATTTGTCTTTTGTTTTGTATTTTCGCTTGTGTTCACATCAAATGAATACTCTGCTTATAAAGTATTCACTTCTTAAATAAAAAAAAGCCAATGTGAACTTATTTGAAAGACAGAAACGCCGAAAAAGAAACAGGAGATCTATAACCACGCGCTAGACTCGCACTCGTTCAACCACACACCCAGCACAAAGGCAGGGCTCTGAATCCGCAAATCCTACATACATTTTTTGTCACAGAAACTGAAAGCAAACCTCAGCCAGGTCTAGTGGTAATTAAAACTGAGGAGGGGACTTTGAAGGCTGGCACGCAATCACAGGCTGCAGTACTCTCACTCACCTTAAAGAGGAGAGGCATTTCAGATGGCTGGACTTTACAAACCCTTCATGCTTAAAGAGCTGCTGGCTAATCCCTTCTGTAATTATATGTTGTCCTCAGCTAAGGGAGGAATCTTACGGAGAACAGAATACATCGTTAATTTACTACCAAAGTTAAATTTGGATTAAAAATATAGTATCCCGATTGGCTGTGCATAAGGTGAGGAAGCAGGAAACATGAGGCAAAATGCTACTTGCAGACTTTGGGGCAAAAAAGTGCAATTTTTTTTTAAAAAGTGGCCAACTCTGAAAGTAAGTTTGTTTTTCTACTGGCTTAAAAGAGACTAGAAATAAGGGGTTTTTACCAAAACAAATCATTAAGTGTATAAACATGAAAATGAGTTTTCCCACTAGCAAGCACTCATACACCATAGTCACTGAGTAACAACACCCAAGGAGCAAATGCACTCACGCAGTGCTCAAAATTCACTATCTCAATTAGACAGTCAGTCCCTTAACAGATGATAATCCATCATTCCTCAGAGACTGCAAAAACACCAGCACTTCTTTTACCACTCATCTGAGAGGACGATGAGAAAACACTGTAAAAGATACGAAAGATGGGCAACCCTCCCTTACAACCCAACAGAACAGTTGCTCCTTTTTATGAATGGGGGAAATACTTTGCAATTTCAATGAGCTTTTACTCGTTCTTCCCCATGTGCTGTGTAGAGGCAGTTTGCATTTTTATACCATTTCACATACTGGAAAGCAAAGGACAAGTAGCACAGCACAGGCAAAAGAAGGGTTCACCTTTCCAACCCTCCGCTCTTATATGTGTGGCAGAAATAAGTTTGGGTTTTTTTTAAATTTGACAGCAAACTTTCATTATTTTCCTCTGCTTTCCAGAACCGTTGTTATGCATTAAGCTCAGTGAGGGACATACAGAAACAAATAAAGAGGTAATTCCTTCTCCATGAAGCCTCCCATGGAACCTCCTGGTTCCCCAAGCCGTTCTACACAGACCCCACAAGCCCACACAAGACTTTAAAGACGAGCTGACGAGGCAGAATTATTCTCAAGAATGACATCGGGTCAGACTAAAGGTCCATTTCATCCTGCACCCACCAGAAACCAAAAGTGGATACTGGGGAAAGGGTGTAAGAATACAGATAAAATAAACAGTGAAACCACCATGTAATGCGCTCTCCTACAACCCAAGTACAGGGACAACTTTTTCCCCTTCGATTCAAGGTGTAACTAAAGTTGTACTAAACGCAACACAACAAGTCGACATGGATTGACCACCATGGCACAGGGTTGCCCATCAAGGCTCTCCTGCCCATTTCCCTGTTCCTCACTCCCCCTTGGTTGCTCCCCTCTACCTTGTGAGCTTTGGGAAGCCAATCTCCTTGCCGAACGTCACGGCCGTGCCTCCCAGAATGGCGTTTGATCTTATCCGGGGTTTCCTTGCACCAACACAACGCAATCAGTAACGTGGCAAGGGGAAATTGAAGAAAAGCAAACTGAAATGGGATATGGTGTTAGTGCTGGCAAGAGGAAGCTCCGCACTAAAATCATTTTAATTTACGAGTAGTTAACCAAGTGAACTTCTTTAAGGGTGGGGTTTTTTAAGTTTCAGCTTTTAGCATTTTATATATTTTGAAACTCTTTAAAATGTTAACTAAATAAAGAAGACACCCATGATGCAACTTTATTTTGCGTACGACTTTGCAGATAGTACACACGCAAACTTCCCCACTCAAAACCAGCACTAAAGCACTTAGTCCTGGCTACGAGGCCCTCCTGCAGCAGGCACAGCACCTTACCTCCGTGACATCTGCTGGCCTAGAAGATAACTCCTGTTCTTTGGTGCCTTGCCAGTACTTCTCCTGTCAAATATACTGTGTGTCAACACAAGCGGCAACATGAAACTCCGCAGAAATTCATGCTGGTTTGGGTTTCGCAGGCCTGCTGAGCAACACAAGACAGTAAGGGTGGCAAACAAAACAGAAATACAAACAAGCCTCGATCCTACAAAGCAGGCATGTTAGCAGGACCATTAACCAGTAAAAGCTACTGAAATCGATGTATTCCCACAGTCAGCATTTTTAGGGTCAGCCACTGCCCCCCCTTTCCCAACAGTATGTCAGTGCCACCACGAGCCGATGACTTCTTTCATCAAGCCCCATACCAGGTTCAGCAAGCGAGGGCTCACCCATAAAACTTCGTCCTTACCCTTAGTTCTTCCCCAGAAGACAAACTCCCGATTAGCTACAGTTAAGCTATCACAGTGAAACGGATTTTAATCACATGCAATTTCTTTTTTTCTTGTTGCTCTTGCTTTGCCTTTTGTGCACTTGTCTATTTGTCCGTCTTGCAATTTCAAATACCGGAGTACAAATCGGCACTACTGAGAACCAGGGAACTAACACAAGGCGTGATTATTTTGCTGTAACACCAGTTATCTAAGTGGTTTGGGGTTGAAAGTAAGAAGGTTTAGGGAGCAAACATGGGGTTCAGCCAAAGATCAGAAGAAATACTGCTCCTAAATGGAATATTAACATTCCCATCTGGAAAGGATAAGAGGAAGAATCAGTGAAGAGCATTAGGCAAAATCACTGCAGTTCACAACTGGAATATTTACAACCTTTTTGACTGATCTTTAATATTTCAGAGTTGTAGAAAAATTCTAACTAGAGACCAAATTCTTTCCTTCTTCTTCTCCCTTGCCTATAGCTAGCGATATTGCTCAGCATGATCCAACCGGCGAACCTCCTGGCTGAATCCAGCCCAACTGTACCTCACCCAGTAAAAGAGAAGGGGCCACAAAGAGCCAGGAGCTACTCAGTGCCTCCCACAAGAACCTGGGGTGTCACTGGCATTGGGGGGTGACCAGCCCAAGACCCAGCTTTAGGATGGGGCACCACCACCCCTGGTTACAGCCCACTGTCAGAGAGCAAGCTCTGTCCTCCTTCTTTTGACAGCCTCATTTCTTGCATTGCCGCCTCTCAAAGGAAAAGCAACGCGAAGCCCAGCATCCTGCATCGCAGCCTACAGAAAACGGCTCTGGCCCCGAGTCTCTCACTCGAAAGCTTTTATTCATAATAACACACTATATGAAGAACAGGAGAAGGAAGCACTTGATCATTTCTGCCCCCTTGACCACATACCTTCAGATAATAATGCAGAGCACGCACGTGTCGTTACACCATTTCCTTTTCAACAGCAAGTGCCTTTTGGTTTCGTTAGCCCGTGGCTCATTTTCTCCTGCTCACGTTTCGAGCCTCGTGCCATCAGTTGTTTAGCTCTTCACATGATCTCCAGCCCTCTACCTTGCCACTCCCTCGTTTAATACCTTTACGAACAGACGTACTATTCCTGCTCTCCATACCATTTCTCTGCTTATTGATACCAGCTCTTGACGGTAACGACCCAGAAACAACTGGCCCAGGCTCTGCTCCTACCCCAAACCCAAAAGAGTTCGCCAACTTCACCCGCGCAGCAGCGTGAAGAGAGCGCCCACGCGATACCTCCTTTGCTGGGCACCATGGTGGCCAACCATTACTCTTGAACTTCTTTTCCAGTATTAATTTTTAGTCCATGCTAAACCCAAGGTGCCTACAGGCTCCAGTCTGTATGAGGTCGGTAGGGGCTGTAGGGAGGGTCAAGGGGTGGCAAGGAGTTGAGGTTGGGGGGACAACCGAAAGCCAGATGTGCAGGACAGCTGTACACCTTCTAAAGAGGGCAATCGGAGGGCCAGAAAGACATGTTTTCAGCTTACTTTGTCCTTTCACACATCTGTGATTACGGCTTTAATAGTAACGTAAAGCCGCAAGAATCCTTCTTCTGCAGCATTTAACAGCGTCCTTTCACACATCTGTGATTACTGTTTTAATAGTAACGTAAAGCCACAAGAATCCTTCTTCTGCAGCATTTAACAGCATGAAAAGCCATTGTACCTCTAAACATTCAGAAACTAAATCCCAGACTTACTAAGCTCAACAGCAAAATTCTCCGTGACTTCAACAGCACGCAGTTTTGGCCCCAGGGTATCGAATGCAAGTGCATACAGGGGCTAAACCTAATCTGCACCGATATTTACATAATTTCCCCATATGTAAACAAATTCACAGAGCCACAATATTTGATTGCACTTCTGTCTTCCATGACCAATGAGTCAGAATCGCTTGTTTATAGTTATTAGCAATATAAACCTGCAATCAATCAGCACTGTCTTCGCCCTGCAGAAGCGTGGAGAAAACGGCTACAAAAGCCATCAGAAAATGCCAACAGACAACCCAGCCCCGGGACCGAACTGGGAGCATTTCTACTTGTCATAGACAGCAATAGGAAATACTCTTCTTCGTAACTATGAGCTTAAAAATAGTATTTGAAAAGCAAATCTGTTATGAGAACAGAATTAAGCTACTGAGGTTCAAGTTGAGCAAGGGATTTAGAAAAATAATCCAGATTTCACTCTATTTAAAAAAAAAACAACCAACATTTCAAAGCTGAGAAAAGGGACCGGTTTTTATTTTTCTGATAACAAGGCACAGAACAAGATCAAAGTCCTACCACGCTGCGCGCCACAAAGATACCATCGCAGCTGCAAAGAGCCTGGAATGGGCAACTCCAGTCGCAGCAGCTCCCCAGCCTCTTGGGAAAAAGAGTTGTGGTCTCCCAGCTCCCACCCCGTGTACCATTCACTACACCATGCCATTTTCCGTCTATTCCAGCAACATCTGGAAGCACGTACATTTTTCTTCCTCCTTACTGCATGTTTTGAAGCTGATTTTCCAGTGCATGCTTGTTCTCCTTTATACTTCTTCCTAATATTCCCTAAAACTTTCTTTGTGGGCACTCATTTCATCCAAGCCTTCCTGGTATATATAAGAGAGCAGCAAACAGGATAAAAATCAGGGGAATCACTAAAGGCAGCTGCACGCAGCACCGAGGGTATACTCCTAAATTTCCAGGTAAGTTCAACCAACACAGCAGCTTAGATCACCGTAATTTCCATCCGTTTTAAACTTTGTCCTAGAGTACCTCCAGCGACTAACCAAACGCTTGAACCTACTAGACATGCAGGCTGATGACCAGGTAGGAATGATGAACTAGAGACTGGTAAGCCAGCTTGCTATCCCCACCACCAAGAGGCATACGTTACCTTAAGGGTGAAAGTCACTCCCTTCTGTTTTCCATCTCTTCTTTGACATTGAAATCGAGATACAAAACCAGTCGTGCTGTCTGACCATATGGAAAGGACCCTGCATCTCCTCCAACACTGGCTTTTTTCCCCCTTGACACTGAGACCAGATCAGCATTCCTACATTCAGTACTTCAGCTTAGCTTGCACTTGGAAGAGACCTTACAGATACCGAGCTTAACTCATGGAGTTTGACTTTACTGGCACAGAAGCCACATGCTACTTTTTTTTTTTATATAAATCCAATCACATTCCGCATTTTTAAAGCGATAAAACCGTTTCAATACAAAACACAATTCAGGTATGTTCATGAGATGTCACACAAGCTGGCACCAGGTAAAGAGAAAGAATGGAAAATTATAGGTAGGGCAGAGAGGAATGGGAAATGGAACACCTGGGAAAAAGCACAGAGATCACCAATTTACTCATTAAGAGAAGCCGTCAGCGAACAGGACAGTGTGATTCACCAGTAGCAACCATCAAAGCGAAACCAAGAAGTCTTCAGGGCCACCTCCATTCTTACTTGCGGCTTTTATTCCTGAGGATATTCAGTCATGACCAAGATCAAAAGTGGAGCTAATCTCACACGCTCAGAAAATTCACAGCAGATTTTTTGGGGATCGTTTCCTTGGCAAGGTTAATTCACCTGGGATCTTCTGTCCCACCTCTGCCTCCCACAAGCACTGCAGGAAAACTCACCTCTTGCTTGCGAGAGACCACGTCTCGGGAAGTGGCTAACGCGGATTATGGCCAACGGCAGCCTGTTATGTGCCTTTTCAAAGCATACGCCAACGCAAAAATGCCCCAGAAAAGAGAGCTGTCTCTTCTGCATTTGGCTTAAGGCAAAAAAAATACAGGAACACAACAATTATCCCGGTATTTACCCTCTGCTAAAAAGACAAGGGCTGTGATGGCAAGAAAGAGCAAGTGGGTTCTTTGTGTGTTTTCCCAGGATAGCAGTAGCTCTTGGGAAGGCAGGGTGGAAGAGAAGGGAGGAGGTATTGCTGTTGGGATGCTATTCACCATCACAATCCTTTGACATCGGTAGGATCATTCCTGCATCTGAAATAGAGCGCTTTATTTCAAAATCAGGTGTTTAGACTGGTGGGTTTTTTGCGCCTTGAGGTTTCTTTTGGAGGGCAGGCAGGAGGGGAAAGCTAGCTGTAAAATAACTACTTGCCTTACTCCCATTAAGCCTAACAGGAGCAAAGAAATTCCTCCTCGTGTACGGCAAGCCAACATAAACCCTGGAAAAAACAAGAGTCCTCGACCTGTCGTGCTTAATGAAAGTACTCAGTGAACTTCCCTTCTTCTCCGTAGTCTCCTCTGCTCCTGTGCTGCTGCCCAACCTGTTCTGCCTACCAAGGAAGGCCAGGGCAGGGCCTGGAAGGGTTTGGACCAATTTTTCACCCAGCAGCAACAGCAGTATGTGCTGATTCTGCCACATTTACTATTGCTTCAACCTCAGTGCCCTCAGAAGACCAAACCCCTCAGGCTTTGCACAGCCAATCTTCCCTGACTCAACAGGAACGCCATCCAAACCTCGACGCTGGCGTGCACCGTGCGTCGATCCCTGCTTGCAGCCTCACACGGGGCCGTCTGGCCGGCAGTCAAAGTACGGAGGAGGAAAGGTGACGTGTTGTGTTTACACCCTCCGCGGCTGATGGGTGGGAAGGGAACTGGGAGGGACCGAGCAGGCAAAGACGAGGTACACATCCTTAACTACCACTTTTGGAGGGGCTGAATCAGCACCGGGTGGATGGTTATTTACTGCTGACACAGACCTGCAATAAATCACCGCCTTTCTGGAGCGACAAGGAAGTTGCAGGGGTGACTGACTCATCCTCCATCCTGACGCCATTCCAGGAGCGGAGCCACGTACGTCCCCCAGCTTTGGGCTGTGCCTGTGGCCCAAAAATAGCTTTTAAGCCAAATCCCGCAGTCATCATTCAAAGCCGAAATGCTTTATTTACACTCAACAAGAATTCATGTATGTTTTTGACACTGCTAAGAGTAATCATTGCTTAAATTATTTGCTCAACAAAGGAGTCTATTTAACTACAAGAGTTACACCAACGATGCAATGTTTTCTGACCCACATAGAAGGTAGTAATTGCATTTTATGGAACCACTTTGCATAGACAACCCATCTTAATGGCCCAACAACACGCTGTACAAAAATTAATAATTGAAAAGCAGTCGTCAGCACTGTTATTTGAGTTACAGGTAACTCACAAACCTCATTAAATTGTAGTATTAAATTTCTAACAACGTTCTGGAAAGCTGTTCACTTCAAGAGTCTTTTTTTTTTTTTTTCTTTAATGCATGAGCTAGCAGAATGCCAAGCAACTGTGGCAGAAGTACACGACAGCTACCCGAAGTCTGTGGGAGAGGCCAGGCAAAAAACCCCGTCACAAAGATGTCAGCCTGATCCTCCTTTGGCTGAAGAAGTGGCTTTGACTTCATGCTCTCTCCAGCCAGTCACTTGACCGGCCTTCTCTCACAAATTTCTACCCTAATGCCAGATTAATCCTACTTCATCCAGTCCCCAGACATCTAAGAAGCTCCAGCTTGCTTTTTTTTTGGGCCTCTCAAATCATTGGGCTTTTAAACTATTCCTGTTGCAGCACTCAAGCATTTGCTGCAGATGAAAAAAGGCTCAGAGACTAGCACAGAAGTGTAAAGGCAAACAAAAAAATTACATCACAAAGCCTGGGATTTTCATAGTCTTAGGGAAATTAAGTCCCCTGAATCCCACTGCAACTCAGTGAAGAGTCAAGTGCATAATTTTCCATTATGCTTGTAAAAATCCCCAAATAAATGTACAACTAAACGTAGCTTCACAAGGCTGAGCATTTATTATTCTCCTAAATGCTGTTACTAAGCCTGCGGCCTCTTATTCCTTTTTTTTTTTTTTTTCTTTTAGGAAACAGTCTTACCCTTGCCAAAATGCCAAAGATGCAGAGTGCTAGTTATAGGAAAATCCACCTCAGACTCAGCTCCTGTGGTTGGGGAAGAACAACAAACAAACCCTATATTCCGAGCTGACAATCATCATGATCTTCCCATTAGTGTTGCGTCACTCTTCGCTGCTCTGTCACGCTGATGGAGCCTGTCTGTTTGTGTTGGGGATGACAGTCCCTCCTCGCTGCTGACGTCTTTGCTCAGGGCTGTGCCGCGGTCTCCGGTACACAATCTGCTCCAGAACATGCAGACTGGCTGTTGCCATTTCAAAAGCTTCCCTGGCATATTTCTGTAGACTGAAACAGGAAGATTTTGGGCAGCCAGGGGCTGATTTATCTCTATATGAACGCCTGCGGGTGTAATTCGTGCAGCTCTTCCAAATAAAACATTTTCACTGTGACAGCAAAGGCAAACTCCCCCCAAAGCCAATTTGTTTGGTGGTTAATTAGCATCCTTCGCTGTAATGTTTGAGACAAAAGAAAGAAGCGCTCCCCTCCTTCCACAAGCATCAAGACTTTTTAATCTCAAAGATATACCTTATCTGACATGACCAAAGCAAAACGGATACAGCTTCCTCTTTTTTGTTGTTGTGGTTTTTTGTTTTGTTTTTAAACAGAGGAGAAATAACAGAAATTATCTCAGAAGCTTGTTCATTGGGAGGTTTTGATTTTCATTTCAGTAGCACTGGCCAGACACTTATAAATGATAGGTTCCCATATCTGAAAAGTAGGTAGTAATTTAAAAACATAAATCGTAAGAAAAAACAACTACGTCCATAAGAACTCTGAGTGGTAAAAATAACAGAGACAGTATTAGAAAACCCTGGTTGGCTTTTCTTTCACCCACTAACAAAACAAGTCCCTGAAGTACTCATACGAGTTTCTCCTCTGTGCATTTCTGTGGTAGACGCAGGGGAGAGCTGCCAGATCTGCTCCCGTGGATTCAGTTCGGTTTATTCAGCAGCTTCGGTTCTGGTATTTCAGATTCCTGCGAAAATAAAGGCTCAGAAGAGAAAGCTGAGCCTCTGGGCATCCACCAGACCACAGCTACCGTGCGCACGTAACAAGCACAACTGCAGTGGAAGAAAAGGACCAGTACCCTGTCCTTCAGCATCACATGGCTGGCCACGATCAGCAGCTCCAACCACATCTTTAAACATCCCACTTCAGAGAACATCCTGCTGCTGAAGGCAGCTTCTTGGTGACGGGGTGCTGGGTAAATCCATCTGCAACAAAAGACCAAACTGCTGCACATTTTGTCGGTACATTTATCGCACATCAGCTGCATCCCCTTTAAGATGCAGCTGAGATGAGCAGACCTGTCGACAAAATTAAGCAGCAGGATCCAAACCGGGTATTGCCAGAACAGGGAAACATCTTAGTCAGCCCTTGAAGCTGAAATGGGCTTACAGCTCGTTACCAGCCCTTAAAAAGACAGCATTTGTCTGTTTTCTAGTGGAGATGTGCAGATAACCAATATTCAGAACTGTACTGAACAGCAATTTAAAAGGAATTCTCCAAACAGAAAGACAAACTTCAACAAGCCCGTTTCCTCAGGAATGGCACGCCAACATCAGCGTGTCATCTAGAAACCTGCGCAGTTCACCGAAAACGCTGCTGCCGCTGTAAGAGAGGAAAGGAGAGCAATTTGTTTTAGCAGGAAGACACAGAGGAAGGAACAATCTCCCTGCCCAATATCCTAAATTGCACAGGCTCCACAAATCTAATCAGCCACAACTCTAAAAGGCAGAGGTCTGTCTGCCAAACATGCATAATCACGTTAAAGTTGTTTTGCTTTTACTAATAAAAACCTGGGATGGGATGAGAAAAAAAATCCTAAGGAGAAAAGTCTAAAAGGTAAGTCCCTCCCCGCTACCGAATAAAGAGCTGCCTTTGTGTGGATAAACTCCTCTACTGGGTTACTTGGATAATCTTTTCCATGTTTATTATAAAAGCACAAGTTCACCAAGGTCCTTTTAGGTCCTGATGTACGAAAAGGATTCCAGCTACATATCGTTGCATGGAGTCAAAGGGGTGAGGCTATGGTATTTATAGACAGGTTCAAGGCTAGAATTTTGGTTAGCAACAACATAGTTACAGCCTCAACGCCTAACACACACTTTTGGGAAAATGCCCACCTGTATACACAGATCCCGGAAAATTTTTCCTATTAGATACATGCTTCAAGTGAACTTACTTTTTATCTTTTTCCAAACCTGATGGATAAAGGCTTTTACTTTTTGTCTATTACTTCTCTGAGAATAAAGTCTATTACTTCTCTGAGATACAGAGCCAGAAGAAAAACAGAGGCCACTTCCATAGGAAGAGCTCATAATGGTTTAAAAATCTGTTTCTCCAAATCTCTAATCCAGAGCCCTGCCTAAAGGCTGTTCAGGACTGGACCAATACTCCAGCTAAATCACTCGGCACCGGCATCTCTTCGCTCCAGAATTACGTTCCTCTGAAGCAAGCGACGGCAGACACACAGGCAAGGGGTGCTGCTGGATTCATATTCCGCTGCAGAGATCGTACCCATATGCATGTACTGTTCTTGGGTAGAGCATCATTATGTAAGTGCCTCTATTTTTAAAACAAAAGAGAAAACGTTGGTCTGGTCACTCTCTACTATTATCCCACCCGTAAACCAGCAAGCCGAAATTCCACCCACTTTAATCATAAGTTTACAGGCTGAAGGGTGGAATAACAGTAGAAATGACAAGATGAAGATTTTCTGTTTCCTTTAAAAACATGAAAATATTACCCATTTTTATCACTAGGATTTCAGAGGCTGCCATAATAAGAAATAAATTAACGACCTTTGGAGGGCTTCTTTTAATACACCAAACATAAGAGCTACTACCACCAGTACCAAAGTCTAGTACAACAAACTCTGTAACCCAGACGGTTCCTGTAACCCAGACAGATTCCTGGATCTCCAGTACAAAAGCAAATACTGTAGGTCAACGCACAATCAAAAGATCCTGCTTCTCTGACACACAAAGGAAAAGTGGAATTTAAACCACAACTTTTTAACACCCACCTATTCCTGAAATGATCCAGGACAGCACGTTGAAAACTGACCTAAAGAACTATTCGAGGACTAAGTCCCTGTTTTTACTGCATGATGCTACACTTACTGGAACCTGTATTTCTTAACTTCAAGCTCTTTAATACAAATTTTAAATTCTGTTCCCCACATCCTTCCAGATCCCCTAAAATGTTGCACCAGATACCTTGCAAAGATTTACTTTGGTAAGAAGTTCAAAGAACCCTGCTGAAGTCACTCCTCGGCATACAGCTACCCTTCTGTTGTCTGAGCCGTTCTGAATCAAGACTTACTGCAATCTATGTACAGGATGTATAGCTGCAGAAATCGCATCACTTCTTGTATTTGAGCGGTTTTTTTGCATGCAATCACCTAAACGCGACAGCCATAACAGTAAGTATCTATCAAAGGTGACTGTAAATGGGGCTGGGAGCATACCTTACTGCAAACATACAGCAACCATCTTTATATACGTTCTAAGACACCAACCGTACCCCGGGCTGCATCCCAAGCAGGGTGACCAGCAGGTCAAGGGAGGGGATTCTCCCCCTCTATTCCACTCTGAGACCCCCCTGCAGTACTGCCTTCAGCTCTGGGGTCCTCAGCACATGAGGGACATGGCCCTGTTGGAGCGAGTCCAGAGGAGGTCACAAAGATGATCCGAGGGCTGGAGCACCTCTGCTGTGAGGACAGGCTGAGAGAGTTGAGGTTGTTCAGCCTGGAGAAGAGAAGGCTCCGAGGAGACCTTAGAGCAGCCTTCCAGTACCTAAAGGGGCCGACAAGAAAGCTGGGGAGGGACTTTTGACAGGGGCATGGAGTGATAGGACAAGGGGCAAAGGCTTTAAACTGGATGAGGAAAGATTTAAATTAGATATAAGGAAGAAATTCTTGACGGTGAGGGTGGTGAGGCAGTGGCAGAGGTTGCCCAGAGAAGCTGTGGATGCCCCATCCCTGGGAGTGTTCAAGGCCAGGTTGGATGGGGCTTTGAGCAACCTGGTCTGGTGGAAGGTGTCCCTGCCCATGGCAGGGATGCTGGAACGAGGTGAGCTTTAAGGTCCCTTCCAACCCAAATCATGACTCTAAGACCTGCTAACATCCCCATACATTTTAGATTTTCACACGGAAAAGTACAAAGGAAGATATTCTTCCAGAATTCAGATAAAATCACAGGGCAGGCATTTCAAGTGGCAAGCCGTAAAACAAATAAAATCAAATCCTTTTCAGAGTGCACAATTATACCAGAAGTTCACCGACGCAGGATGCTGTGAACACTAACGCCATAAAGTTTTTCAAAACAAATTAGACATCTTTTCAGAGAAGACAATCCATCAGTAGGCAGCAAACACAACAGACTCAACGGAACTGCCAGCCCAAAGATTTCCTAGAGCGATGACTGCTGGAAGGGTTTACCAGGAGGAGGGTAACTCTGTAGTTACAGTCTTCCTATGCACCCGTCAGGGGCCCTGTCAGAAAAAATACTGAGCTAGACAGATCTCTAGTCTGACCAAGAATCACTGCCCTTAATTCACAAAAATTGAAGACGACAAGAGACCAACCTGTTAATCAATCGGAGCTGAAGCAGACTAGTACCAGCAAAAGAAATAGTCTTAAAATTACTGATTGAGTTATCACATTCAACGCTGCCTCCTCTCTGAGCATCCTGCAATAATACGGCCTTAACAATATTACCTATTCCCAAAAGTACCTCTTTAGATTCCAGTATACCCAAAACGTGCTTGTGTGCATTTAGTCACAAATACGTGATAGAGCATAGAGATCAGCCTGTAGCATAGTGATATATATTTGCAAGTGCCTGTGAAATCCCTTCACAATGAGGTGCCTGCTTATACAGAATTAAACACAGTCAGCACGAAAACAAGTAATAATAATAAAAATAATTTTAAAAACCCTTTCCAGGGTATTTTTGAATGCAAATCCAAAGCATAGTCCTGTTCCATCATCTTCTGCTGAAGGATGGGAGAGCAGCATCCTCGAGGGTACCCTACCTTTCCCTGAACAAGAGGAAGGTTGGAACGGCTCAGGCTCCACGCCAACACGAAGGCCTCCGGAAAACCAACCACCAGAAGTCAGTTATTCCTGCTTTCCCCCAAACACCCGACACCGTTGCGTACTGCAATAACAGCGGGCATATTTCACGCTATTGTATTTTTAGTGAAGTCCACTTCTAGAGCACAGGAGCCCAGACGAGATCACTCCGCTGCAGCTGCGGACCAGGGTCCGAGCAAGGCTCTGCGCACAGGGATGCAAAGCGAGGTCCCTGTTGTAACCCCCATAAACACCTCCCTCTCCTCCTTGCGCTCCAGCTGCTTCCCCCACATCCCAGGCGTCCACCTTCCCCTTCCCATATCGGATCTTGTCTCTCCCAGCAGGGTCTCACCTCCGATACACCCGCGATGCCTGCGCCGACCTTTGCTGGGCAGCACGCACGTCATCGCCTCCTCTCTGAGCAGATTCAGGGAGACGAGCCTTAAAAAAAAAAATCTCTCCTGCAGCGATGCCGCCTCCACGACAACAAGAATAGCCAACTAATAATGGACCAGTTGAGGGGTTGCCAGCTTCAGCAAACGTGTCTGGAATTGTGTTGGTTTGGGTTTTTTTATCTTTAAAACTTAAGAAGCTTCTAGTTGAGCGTTGGTCATCTTCCTAGACCCAACACCTGCACTGTAATTAGCGCAGAGCTTGCACAGCACCCCGGGCACGATCAGGCTGTGCACAAAGACACTGGCCGAGGCCTTTGCTTGTCAACTAAACGAAGCTGAAAGTAAGTTTGCCCATGCATGCAGGCAGCACCTAACGCACCGCAGAAGCTCCTGGAGTACAGGCAATCAATAGTAAGTGCATTATAATCCCAAGAAGTTTACAAAAAAACCTATTTACTACATTACTGTGTCCGCTCATTGTGTTTCTGTCCAATATTTGCAATATGCTAACTGCAGCACGTCTCTCCGATGTAAACAGTCGCCCTAATCCACGACGTTATATATATATCATTTGTTTACCCAAAGTTGAGTGATCATTTCAACCTTTGTTAATCTGATTGCATAACAAACTACAGCAGCCTTAAATAACCAAGCTGCTCTCTCCGGCGCAGATTAGTTGAAACCACTTAGTTCGGCACCCCGCTTCTTTTAAAACACAAAATGAAACAGATAATGGAGAAAGAAGAAAATAAAGCTCCTGGCCGCGGCTTTCACAGCCGACTACCGTACAAGACATATCGCAGCGTGCAGATGCAATGTAGTAACTTCACACCTGGTGCAGGCTGCGAGCCCAAGGTAAGACGAAATGTTTTCAACCGCTGAACAATATTGTGCAATTAAAGCACATTCTGCTAGACCTTACTCACAGCTCCAGCGCAGGCTATTAAGCCAGCTATACAGCGCGGATTTTCAAAACAAGTAATTGCACGTATATAAACAAAGGCCACAATTTACACGGCAGATCCCATAAAAGCTTATCTACCACATGACATCACACCCGTAAATTACAATTTAAAGCACCACTGCCAAACTGCTCCTGCCCTCCCACCCCAGAACGAACATGATTAATATCAAACACTGCCCATCCATGCCCGCACCTCTTGGAAATAAAAACACATGAAGTACCTCCGAGACAGAGTAGTATTTAAAGACTCTTCAGACAATGAGAAGATTTATAATTATTATCGCATTGCATCATCACAAAGTCTTAAACAAATCAAGCTGCCTCATCATACAACGCTTAAGATAATATAAGGTTAAACAACATCAAGCAGTATCGGTGTACTCCGCTTGTACAAAAGGGCAAATACCTCCAGCCCCCATACACAGGAGATCTTCAGAAACACGTAGCCTTACGGTTATTACCAAACAGCAAGTTAGAAAAGCAGAACCAAACCCCACGTATTTCTTTGAACAGACTCGGGACCAGAATTTTTCCACTGAAATCCAACCAACCAGGGCATGGGGAAGGTGAAGGGCAGGTGAATGCGAAACCAAATAAGGCGAGGAACACGTTTCAGCATCTCGCAGTTTTAGTTCACCAGTCCATGATCAGCTCATGAGAAATCAAGAGGCAGTGCCAGGGGCTAGTAAGAAACCGCCTATCGATCGCAGCCAGCTTTCTACAGCACGTAGCAAAATTCATCCTCCTGACTGATACCCGTGGTGGCAGCCTCATCGCAGAAGTTACAGACAAGACAGGCATCAGCAAACGACTCCCTAACCAATGCATACCTGAACACCTTTGAAAGGGAAAGCAAGCTAAGTATCTCTGCTCCAGGCACAAGTATCTGCTCCTCCGAGTCCACAGTCACCCACGAATCTGTAACAATTATCCCAGTACCCCCATGATCTGCCTGCGCCCGGGGCGGGGGGGCTACCTACACAGCAGGCCCTGCACCATGGAAGAAAGGGGCTCCACCGAGTCTGTCCACGCCAGCTGGGTCTGTGCCGTCTCCATCACGCTCAGCCCGCACCGAATTCACCATTCCTGCGTGTTATTACGAATCTGACATCACATCAGGGCAAGCACAGTCTGACATCTACAGTTAACTCGGTGATGGTGTAAGCGCCGCCTGGCTTACAGGCATTTGGTGTTGCAGTACAAAAAAATGAACCCTTGAAAGAGAAGATATATATACACACATCGAAAATCCCCTACAGAAAGCCTCGCAGTGACTTTTGTTTCTTTCTCCATGAGGCCGGCAGACCTGCAGCGAGCTTACGTGCCTTCTGCGAGGGGAGGGAAACGCAGGAAC
>NW_009636180.1:0-11144 GCF_000690535.1 Cariama cristata
CCCTGTTTTAGCCAAACCAGGACAGCTATCCTATTGGTTATTCTACAGATATTAAGGCAAAAATAAGCATTTGTTTTTGAAAAAGTTGCTTTTAATTTTGGCAGGTGTTGTAAGATAAGAAAACCTGATAGAAACTTCAGTTACATAATTACTTACTGATGTGTTTAACTTTCAGAGCCAAAAAGTTCTATTTCTTGGGTATTACTGTGTGTTTATAATAAAACCTATACATTGAGAAAATTAATTTCCAAACCAGCTCTTACTACACTGCTACACTTAGTCATAATTCCTTCACCCCTGCCTAGATCATAGCTCATCCTGTACACCTGCAGGACAATCACAGATTGCTAAATATTTTTCTTAATAAATAACTTCCATAGAAGATTTCCCAAATAATTCCAACCATCTTTTTAATAGAGAGGAGGGTTTTACCACATTAGCCAGCAGCTGTGTAGAAAGAAGTGGCTTACCTTAGAAAAGTTAAAAAGCCCTACTTTGACATTCAGAGTGGAGTTGGATAACTTTGAGGAAAACTTGTCATTTTTAAACAAACTTACATGCAGTTAAGCACCCACCATTGTCAGTAGCTCGTCTGAAGATCATGTACTGTTACTGCAGGTGTAACTCACTGGTGTTTATTGTCTGCGGCTCAGTAGGTATAAATTCTGCAAAACAAGAGACTGGTCAGTGACAATTTTTACGTTTCTATACAAGAATTATTACAACAGGTGAAATATAGAAGTGAATAAATCACTTAAAGCAACAGAAGTCTAATACTTTATCTGCATGATTATTCTGGTAAAAAAAGCGCCTTAGATTCCTGTTTATTGTCTCTTTAGTCCCTGTGTGCTTGGCAACAACCCAGCACAAATTCCCATTGTTCTCTTGCCAATGGCTCGGCATCCCCTGCTTTCTGCCTGTCAGCCGCCGTATTTCCATTTCTCCTTCATATCTCTTCTGATATGAGTCAGGAGTCTGCAAACTTCTCATCTTCTCAGTGATTATAGTATAGGAATAAAGGTGCTTCTCATGCTATCAAAAAATAATTTAAAAATTGTGGACATATAAGTAACTTTGAGACATGGCTCCTGATGTGTTCACTGGAGTAGGTCTCTTGCCTGCCTCTGCACATGGACTGCTCCGCAGTCAGTGCTGCTGTCAAATATTGCTCAGTGCTCTTTCACATTTTACAAGCTACTCAATTTTTTTTTTTTTGTTCATGCTTCTGGGAACATCAGGAATATTTATTTATTTTTTTTCCCTCTATCTCCCTCTTTATGTCTTCCCAAAATAAATTACCCTATTGCTGAACAAGGCAGCACTCATACGACGTCACTTACACAGCTCAACTTCTCTGTTTCTATGGAACAAGTAACAGGATTGTGCAGCTGTAGAAGGGCATGACTGCTGGGAAAAACAAACAAACAAACAAAAAACCCAACAGAGCAGTTCCTGTACCTGTTTCACACTTAATTTCTGATTTTAAGTGAATGAGAAGCAGTTTGGGAATGAGCTTTGTCATCTAGCTCTCTGCAAGGTATTTCACAGGTTTCCCACCTGTATTCATGACAGTTACCATGTTTTGGAGGATCTTTGGCTATTTAAGGTGCATGCTAGCGATACAAAGATTGGTAACATCCAAACCCCCTTGCTATCTAACTTTCCTCACCGAAGAGGGAAGCAAGATGCGGCTGGGTAAGGAGTTCAACATAATGAAACTCAGTAACACCAGAGTGTTGTTAAGCAGCCATCCTTTATTGCAGCTCCAACGATTTGATAAACTTTCAGAGATTATATACCATAAAGATATACATATTCATAGGATTTTTGAGAACTCATTTACATAAGCATGAGAGTTCCTGGAACTCATTAATCTATGCAAATGTATAATCCACATGTGCAGTTGTCTTCCCCGCTGGTCTTTAGGTGGTCGTTGAGGGTCTTCAGACGAAGGCTTGTAGTCTTCTTCACTGTGTCCACTGATTGATCTTTACTTCTGAGCAAACTCGGTTCTGGGATCACGTAGACCATATCCTTCAAGGTAGTTTCCTTGCAACTTTCTTATCTTTATGGTTTTGTGCATCTGTCCTCCCAAGGTTGAGCTGTCTAAACCAAGATTATCCTGGAGCCTCCTTATCTTACAGCCATTCTAGCCATCCCCCAAATCACAAAGGCTTCTCTTTTGTTTAATTATGGCTGAGATATTTACATCATCTTCCTTGCTTTAATTCGGGCTTTAACTCTTCCAGTAGTTCCAGACAATTGATTCTGCTGCAATACCCTGCTCTCTGTGCAGTGTTACAGTCAGTCCTCCCTCCACTCCCTCAACCTGGCAATTACCTGCTTCGCTCGACGCGAGAGCTGACCTGGAGCGATGGTGCGAGCCAGGTTTCGCTCCTTTTTGTTCTCTGCTAACTCATAAAGCTTGTTTACTTGCAGTCATTGGCGAGCATGAAGTGTGGTGCCTCTGAGCCATCGGTTCACCCAGTACCCCTCAAGATCATCATCTCGATACTATCATGTTTCTAATATATCCCTCAATATGGTACACTGCTGAGAAATAATGCAATAAGGAAATATGTAGTTCAAAAAGGACAGACTGCTATGCCTCTTCTCTTGCAGGCTTGGTGGCCTTTTCATTTTCTTTCCTAGTATCTTTGCTTGAATAATTATTTTTTTTTTTTGCTGGTATGCTCCTGTTTCATTTCTGTAGCCTTCAGTCGTTCTAATGTTTTGGAAAAATGACAACACACAGCCACCTATACTGTTTTTTTGTCTCTCTGTTAGTTTAATCTTCTGATTTTTGGTCATTTTCCAGTTGGAAGATTCATCCTACCACAATTTATTGATGCAATTATGTAATCTTTTCCATTAATTATTTTTTTCATTAATTCTTGTCTTTTTGCAATACCGTCTTACACCTAAAACAAAGACAATTGGCTGTAAGGATGAATCCCACAAGATGTGGAAGAGGCCAAAGGTGAGGAGAGGAAAAGATCCCATTCAGTTTTGTCTGGGAATATGTTACATATATGTGATCCATCCCAAAATTCCTGCCCCTGTGGTCACTCTGATCCATCCCAAAATTCCTGCCCCTGTGGTCACTCTTTTACTTTTGTGAATGGGTTAAGAGACAGGAATTACAATTATTAGTTAAACATTATTTATAACAAGACTATTCAATGCATGCATGTAATTAGGACCCTAGCACTTTCTTGACAAATACAAACAATTTTCATTGTAACTAGAATTAAAATGTTTAAATAGGTGACAAAATTTTACTTCTAATTTTAGCTTTTGAGTCCTTTTGAACACTCTCAATTCTCATTCATTTCACTTCCTGGGATTACTGCATTCTGCATCAGATTATAAAGCTTAACCAGAGGGTTACATGTTGGGAAAAAAAAAAAAAATCCTAGCTAGCAAAGCAGCTTATTGATGTTTTTAGACTGTAGTATGAGGAGGGTATAAAACACTGTGTCAAACAGAGTTTTAGGCAGGAAAAGCTCCTGGCTTTCAGAGAGCATTGTCTTGGAATCTAACCATATTTCTGTTTGAATTACACGGGAATGCTCGATGATAACCTTTTCCAGTATGCTTCATTGTGCCTCAGGAAATATGATAATGTAACTTTTAAAATATTAATATTATATCTCTGTCTCTACATTGTAAAAAATGGAAAATAAAATTAAACCTAATATATCTTAACCTTAAAACAGTGTGAACTTAGAAGGTAGAATTTTCTTTTTTTTTCTTAATTGCTTTTATTTTGCATTGATGTAGCAATGACCATATAGTGGCCTTAAATTTAGAGGCATTCTTACAGTAACCTATCCTTTTATTATTCTGTGTAAAGTAAGACTAATTTATGAAGGAAATGACAATATTTACCACAATTTCTTCTTATAGAACACTAGTTCTGAAGGCACAAACTACCCTGAGATGTAATGAGCGTGTCAGACTGGCTTACAACCTCAGGATGCTGAAATGTGTGAAACTAAATATGACGTAGTTTTTGAGCACACTGTCTATAATCAGTGCAACTTGTGTATCAAGCAGGCATTCTACATGGATACTAGTAGGTGTTCTCAATTTTATTAAGCTGGTAACACTTTTAGTGCAACTTTTTTAAACATCGTAGAATAGTAGAATAGCTGAGGTTGGAATGGACCTCTGAAGATCATCTAGACCCACCCCTCTGCTCAAAGATATGAAAGCATATAAAAAGGAAAAAACAAAAATTATTTATATACAAATGCAGTCCAAGACTTTACTGATACAAAAATAAATACATCAGCATATTTTTCTTTTTAATCATCTATACCTTCACTCAGTAAAACCAGAGCTACAGAATCTGCCTACATAAGTGTAACGAGTTCTGCTGAAAATGCAGTTCCTAAGACATACAGATCACTTTTTCAATGCTGTGATAAATAATAACATGACTGTCACAACAAATATATATGTACAGTATATATTATATATACAGTATGGTACTGCATATATAGTAAGTGTTCAGGGACAAGCTCCATTGAGAATCACACTACAGTCATTCCTTCAGCAAAAGTGATACTGGATTTCTCTAAGACTGGGTCTGGCTTTATATCATGGTACTTCAAAAACTGAAGCAATTTTATTCACTTATTTAGTGTTCATGTTGTCTTGGTTTCTAACCTATGTAGAACTTTAAGTAACAAAGCTGCCAAGAGCTCCAAAAAGCTACATGCTCAGCTTTTCTGTATTATGCATATATAGAAAACACAAATTGCATCTCAGGGGAAGGAAATTATGATGGCTCTCTTACTTAACAAGGTTATATACTTAGAGTTCTGCTGAAGTCTTCACATGCCAGGACATGGTTTCTTGCCCTGAGGTGAAATCATGTGAATCGCTTCCACAGTTGCTGTACGTCTGCTCTCTTCCCCAGAGTTGTCTAGGGGCCAGATGTGTGCTCAATTGGCACTTTTTTCCTTCTGGGAGAATTGATTGCAGGTTAATCTACTGATCAAATTGCCACCCAAAAAGCAAGATATTAATTATTTAGAAGAAATGTGGGGGGGGGACACACAAAAAAAAACCCAAAAAACCTAAAAAAAAAAAAAAAACAACACTAAAAACCAAGAGAGTTTAAAATAAGGAAATAGATTATGCCTGTCCCTGCCTTCTTCTTTTTAAGGTTTACCCTGAAAGCTGGACTTTCTTAAAAATTGTCCACAGATATGTTGCTGTCCTCAGTGAGCCACTTCTTATTAACACTCGTTAATAATAACACTGATTTGGTCTCTGAGTGCTAGCAAAGCAGCTGGGCAACACTGGGGATGCTTGGAAATAGGCAATTGACAGGTAATAAAATGCATTGGGAGAATAGTTTTCAAGCTCCAGTTCATTGTCTTCCTTTTTTCCTTTCAAGAGTCTCTCTGAAGTTAGATACACATATTTACATAAAAAGTAGTATGAAGTTTCCTTTAAAGACAAAGCTAACAATACAGAGTTAAAAGCAACTCTTCCACAGTATCTACAGCCTCGAGTTGAGGAGTCTACTTGGATATCAATCCACAGGGCCAGCCCTGCAAATATTTATGAGTCTGAGAAATCTGAGAGTTGCACAAAGTTGAGCATGTAAGTTTTATTGCTTTGAAAGCTGTTAGCATTCATTGTAATTTCTCTTAACATTATGTAAATTGTTACATGACTGTAATCAAACTGTAGGAATACTAAAAAGTTTTCTCCACTATATCTTTTGTCTGCAGTAATCTGCAAGCTTTTCCAAAAATGCAACCTGCCAGAGCAATGCACAGACAGTGCCAGGTCTATTGTCTATTTTAACAACAATTCCTCCTTTTGTCTTTTTTTGACCTTATTGACAGTGTCGTCTTTTTTTTTTTTTTTTTAGTTCTTATTGGCACAGATTTGCTATGAAAGATATATGGTCAGAGCAGTCTGGGACCCTATTTTCTTCTCCCGTTTTGGGGTGGGGACCCTATTTTCTTCTCCCGTTTTGGGGTGGGGAGAGGGAGATGAGAATATAGAAGTAAAAATGACAGATTATACCATCCACATTTACAATTTATTCAGTTCTTGATTTGGAGCAAGTGACAGAGAGGTTAGTTTATGTTTCTGTGACATCTTTTAACACAAAATGCAATAGATCCTATATTGTTAATGAAACAATCAAAGCATAATTAAAAATTTTTGCTAATGAATGCAGTGAAATTAACATCCAGGTTTTAAAGAAATACATGAAAAGTAAACTTTTAACAATAAATATAAAAGCTCATGTGAGAAATTTGAATCCAAGAAGTATTAATTTGCAAAAAAATTATGCTAAGCTAACCGCTACCAGCCAGTTATTGAACACTTGTCCTAACTTCACAGGCTGCAATAATTTATACAAAAGACAGGAATGATGTAGGATAATGACTTAACAGATGATTGCAGAGCTCATGGCAATTCAGAGTTGTTGGTTACCTAGGATAAAATGCTGATGACAGATCTGCTGTTCAACTTTTGCACCTAATTCAGTATACTCAATGTAACTAGGATCAGAGAATGCTGAAAACATCTGCTTCCACAAAATACATTTATCTGTCCATTAAACAAGGAAAAGAGATAAGAATAAACCTGAAAACATACTGGAACAAGCCAATAAACTAGAAAGTCTTAAAAAGAAAAAAGAAAAAGAGAGGAGTAAATTACTCAGTAAATCTAGATATATAACAATTATATCTAACCTGAGAAACTCCGTGAGCGATTGAGTCCTTTGCAATTTAAAGGATTTATGATATTTCATTGAAAAATTTCCTGATTATGGAAAACTGAGGCCTGAACACATGAGGCATTAAGCTTTTCGGCGGTACAGTAATCCCTTGTTATGTACTTGTATCTTTTCCATTACCACACAGTAAATTTGCAAAGAATAGAACATATGGCATGTGTTGTTTTTTTTTCCCCCCGCATTGCCAATGCTCCTAAATCGGTTTTCCTGTTTCCAAATGCTGACTAAGAACATTAATATTCAGTTTGATTTCAAATCCTTTCCTGAAAGTGTATTTTATCCTATTGACTCCTCAGATACAAAGAATTATTCATATATTTTAGGACCCAAAGCTTACAAGCAAATCAGCAAAATTACATTTCTATTTTAGTTCCTACATCTCGTGAAGGCAACAGGAATCAGGGCAGTAAAAGCTGATAGCATTCTTTTGAGCCCAAAAATGCAAATTTACTTACCTGGACATTTAATGTATTAAACTCAAATTTAGCTGCATCTTTATATTTCTCTTTTTATGGTTTTATCATTGGAATTCATCTTGAATTATTGTACAGCTGATTACCTGGTAGAGATTCGTCTATTAAACACTACTCTCTCTTGACCCTGGAAATATCTTCAGCTCACTGGGTTTCAACAGTAAACCACCAGCATTTTTAGATGAGAAAATGTTCTTTTTGTGTTTGTAATAAGCAATGATAAAGATATTACTGAATTTTTAAGCTCCATATATTAACATATTAAATAATTGCAAGATTATAGATTTAAGATAAACTACATGGAAGAATTCAGTTTGAGTCTGCTTTTGGTACATGATCTATTATTGTTTTGTCTTGTGAAATTAAATTTAATAGCTGGTTTCACAAGACATAAAGAGACACCAGGACTGAAATTAAAAATTGAATTAAACTCTTTGACAGTATTTCACATAACATCAGTCTTTTGGTTTTGGTGTTGTTTTGGTTTTTTTTCCTAATACATTACAGAGGAAATACCTGTGTTTTTCTTTCAGCAGCCCTCAGCCTTTAAGAATGTTCTTTTTAAAAGACTAGTACATGAGCTATTTTGCATCCTCTTTTTTTTGTATAAGAAAAAAAAGCATTATATAGAGGGCTACACCAGTGCGCTGCCCTAAATAAAAGGTTTTAGCAGATCAGCAACTAGATCAGCACCTCATTATTTACTCTGATACTAGATTTTTATAGAGACAAAGCTGTGATATGCATGATGAGGTCTTTAAATTTACTGTCCTTTGACTGGCTTTGTCCATGTTCTTGTTCATTTTTCCTTTTCAAGAATGATATTTTTGCAGGGGGAGAGAAAGCGGGGGGGTGTTGCTGGAGGAGGTTTAAAAGCAAAATTCTTGAGAATTCTCTCTGGTAACAGATTAGTTTCTTTTACTAGTGTTCAACTATCAAGCCATAAAGTCCAGGTCCCTGTTTTTTATGTGTGCAAGATACAGTGTTCAAAGTTACAAGCAATAACTAAATATGGCTGCGGTGTATTAATACAGAAGCAATTAGAACACCCTTTACTGTCAGTTCTGTGCTATGGAAAAGACAGTCTATAGGTACAGAGTTTATCTAAAAATATCGAGCCAGCAGCAAGGCTGACACTGAGGGCAGAGGAGGATGGAGGGGTGGCTGTGCTGTTGATGGCCAGCAGAGAGGTCCAGGGGACAGGGCTACCAACTGGTCACGGAGCTGAAAGCCCAGCCCAGCTGAAAGACCTCAGCAGGGCTGTGGGAAATGCCATCAGGACATCTAGGAGACACTCACAGAATGATTTCTTGGTCTCTGGTTTCAAGATGTACAATCAAGATTAACACAAGTGCACAGGAGGGGGAAAAAAAAAAAAAAAAAAAGGAGAAATCTTCACCTGCATTACAAACTACAAATAAGCCACTTCTGAAGCCTTCAGCAGGCAAAAAGTCATACTTTGTGAGATTTTATTTTTTGTGTGTGTGAAGCTGCTAATGTTTGGGGCTGGCTTGGAGTTTTAATTAAGGGTGCTATTTAACATTCATACTGCACCTGTGCCTAGAAGCCAAGCAAACTGATGCCCCAAAATTCTGGGCACCATTCTAAATTAATCTTCTTAAACATATGTGCAAAGTTGGCCATTAGTACTTCCTAACTCTGACTTTAACATTTCAGTACATTTGCTGTTTCCTGTTCTGAATCCTGAAGGAGATGGTGTCTCTTCAGTTGACACAGCTTACAGCGCAAGCTGTGAGATTTCAGTACCTGAGGTCTCATCCTCTGCTAAGATCATCTAGTACCTTATCTAACTCAGGAAGAGCACAGCGGTTATTTTATTTACATAGCTAATTATTGCAGTTGTTCTGTTTGGCAGTTATTAGAGCGTTATTGCTAAATTTACTGATACACCTGCTACTGGCTTGGCTGTTGTGGAGTAGAAGCTCTGCTTACACGAACTTAAATATTGTGTATTTGTATAATATATCACTACTAGTACCCTCACTTTTATGAGCAACTACAAAACAGCTTTCAGGTTAACCTGAAAGACTTGTGAAGAAGGGGGAAAAAAAGGGGAACACACACAATTATTTTTTCCAAATCTGTGCCTAAAATTTGTGTATTTTGGAGTTCTGAAGACTTTTATCAAACTGGGAAGTCCCAATGACCTCTAGAAAGGCTTACCTTCTACTTGAGTTTGGGGAAATACTTTGGAGAAAAATTAGTGCTATGAATTTAAAATTGATGGGTGTTTAGCACTTTTTATCTTGACATGCAGGTTTAGGAAAGCTGAAAAATCACTTCTGAAAATTCTACCTGGCAGACTAAAATTTTCCTATAAATACAACATGTGTGCTGTCAGAGACTTGCCTGTGGTCGAGGTGTGGACATTCAAATAAACAATAGAAGGTTCATAACATATTATTCAGCAGTTCCACTGAATTTTATTAGAAATAATTACATGTTAAACTTGCATGATTTTTTCTTCTTGCTTTTCTTTTGTTTTGCTTTTTGTTTAATCCAAGAAGGGAAAATGTCATGCGCTTGAACAGTTGTTAGGTACATATCTCCCTCAGGATTATATTGGTCCTACTTGCTTTAGTCCCATCACTGCCTTTGAAAATTCCCCAAAGATGCTACAGTTAAATTGTCTACATATAAGGACCAGGCTAGCACAGAAGCTAAAGCTACAAAGAGGTAGGGCCAAGGCAAAGCACTGTTCCTGCATGGGAGGCCGTCAAACCAGCACTGAAACCCACCAGGTATACATTCACCCATCTACATTCATTCACAGGTTTGGAGCCTTGACCCAACTTTTTAGTAAAGTAAAATGTTATTTTTGCAGGAGCTAACTCTTTAATAAAAATACAACAATTTTTTTTTTCCTGACAGCCTCTGTTTCCATGGAGTGTCCTTAGTTCAGTGCTATGTCACCATTTAATTTAATATAGCTGTTTTATCATGATATTCTTTTCTTGTACTAACATGAATGTTTTGGTTTAGATGTTTATATGCTCTGGGAAGTCAATACTGTGCAGATGCACATATTTGCTACTTTTTTGTTTTGTTTTGTTTTTCAGGTAATATCAAAATTATCAAACAGGTCTACGCTATCTCAGGTACGTCAGTCACATTTTAAATATGCCAAGTTTGACTTTGAAACATGCACACAGTTATGGCCAAGAGGAAAGCTGGGAAAACGCCAACTGACTTCCATGGTTTCAGAAAAAGACTTTAAATAGCATCCTCCAGATAGTTCTGCCACTGTCCATTTTATGAGTAACATCTGATAATATTTTCTTCCAGGTGCTCGATTTGGATATCCTACTATAGCACCTGCATTTTAAATACACAGTTACCAAAGCCAAAGTTTTGAATACGGGTAACGTTCATTCTCTGTAGAGTACAGGCTGCATCAGTGCCAGGTCCTGTACAATTTGATCGTCATGACAGCCTTCAGATGAATAGTATGGCTGACAACAAGGCTATTATAATATTTTATATAGACAAGTCTTTTACCACTGTTTTAAATTCTTACCTTTTCATACATGTCAGAGGGAAAGCACCTAGTTCACTAAACCTGTCAACGTAGACTAAGAGAAAAGCATTCACTCAATAGAAGTGTGCCGTAGCACACAGCAAAATTAAACCCATGCTGCAAAACATTTAGCCAGATTCTAATAGGGGCTTGGAACATTTGCATAAATTTCCCCAAATCTGCATTTCCACCCAGCCAATCTTACTTGGCATGAATGTGGGAAATTTGACTATACAAGCTCATCTGAGGTTTTCTATCTAAAGTTAACAGTGCCTTAATCAAGCTTGATCAAGAGGAGTAGCCTGAAAAAAAAAAAAAAAAAAAAAAACAACTTTTTACAACACAAAGAAGATGAATT
>NW_009636180.1:11175-25221 GCF_000690535.1 Cariama cristata
ACCTTTTCTGAAACCATGAAGTTGCATTTGGCTGTACTCTTTACCGAGATGTGTGGAGTTTAATTTGACCTGGAACCTGATTCTGCCTTAGTCCCTTCACCTGCTACCGATAAATACAGTAAGTTGTACCATGGGAATAAATGGAACTATTTTTGAGTTATGGCCTGATCCTGACACGAGCTCCATATCAGTGTATCTCAGCACTCATGACCAGTGTATTTTGTTACCATGAAACAACAACAAACAATACATTGCTCTCCAGCACTGTGCTTTAATTAGTGCATAAAGTACAGAACCCAGGTCTGTGTTGCCTCTAAGTTGCCTTGGTTCCAACATCAAGCATTCAAATGGGATTTTTTTTTTTTTAAAAAGCAGATGTAGCTTTGCTTTTCAATGACTCAGTTCTGAAGTTGACAATGTCACACCACTGATGCATTAAGGGAACTTTGTATAATCTGAAAAATAAGCCTACTATCCCAGCAACAGTTTCAGTGACAACAACTAAGAAGGATACAGAGGACGTTCAGGCTTGAGCTGAACTGGTGTAAATGCTATTTTTATATATATTATAAATGGTTCCACATGAAAATGTGGAATTACATGAGTTACTACACTCAGTTCTTTCCCTTGGTCCACCAGGAGTCTAACATTTGAAAGAAATAATGCCTCAGTAAAGCAAGATTCATCTACTCGAGTGTACATACAGCACACGGCTTGTAAGAACTAGTCAGGTAATCTTTCTTGGTAACACAAAATATTGCAGTGAGTTCACTGGCTATGTCATTAGTGACCTTTTTTTGATTTGTATTTTTCTCATGTGTGCACATATATAACCATAGTTGAGGAGGGAAGCTATGGAAGAGTTCCAAAAGAGCTGTCTCTAGTGAGAAATGAAAGCTGTGCTAGATCTAGGTTTGTTCCAGAATGAACACAGGAAGAAATGGTGTTTCTCTAACACTAGGCTCTGAATTTTACACTAGGATGTATTATCTGCTATTTTAGACAGAGCTCAAGGGAAACGGAAACATAAAGAAGAGACTCCCTTCGATTGTAGAAGATGAAGACGAGGATGAGGAGGGAGAAGAAGAGAGCAGCACTCTTTCACCAATCCATACAAGAAGCACAAATTGCTCTCAGCAGAAGGTGGCTGGAAGCAATAAAAGCCACCTAGGGAGAAACTTGAAGCAGTTGGCCTCAGGAACGGTGCCCTTTCATTCGCCGATCCGTGCTTGCAGTTCAAACCCCTCAAGAACAAAACATGAAACAGAGCTCCATTACTACTCCAGAAGGAAGGAGAAAAACCTTAAGCTGCACCTTTCAGCACTGACCACCAGTGGTCCGCCTGACCTGAGCCCAAGGTAATAGTTATGAACGGTTATTTTCCTCTCTATTGCATAACTCCTATTAAAAAAATATCATGAGTGTAACACTATAAAATATTTCTTTTTCTTTAATAGTTGATACTCTTGTTCATCCCACAGAGAAGGAAAAGTCCTCTTATTGTAGGAACTATTACACACTATGCAGAATATTGTGACTTTAGGACATTTCTACCAGTAGAAAGGGAAACTACTGAGCAATTATGAAAATGACTATTTGAATAGTCTGGCTTTATGGCATCGTTTCATCCATCTATAATAACATGTATTCCCACAATTGCACTGTGAAACATTCTGAGTCCATCAGAGACAGCAATTTAGAAAGCAAGTGGATGATAATACAGCATAGCGGTGCAAATAAAAAAATTACTAGAGTAAAGGACTACAATAGAAAACTACTGCCTAGCAATTTTAGAAAATATTAAGGGGTTTTTCTATATTAAGAAAGGAAACCTTATAATGCAAGTTATGTAGAGAGTAAATATGGAGTTGAGAAAAATCTGTTTTGCTGTGACTTTTGACATAAATAAGAGTCATATAATAGTTTATTTTGGTATTATTAGTGTATTATTTAAAATACTTCAATTTTTTTACTTGGATGTTACTTGTAAGGTGATTTAGGTACCTTATTTCTAAATTGCGGCAACATAATAATTAACTATTAGCCAACAGCTTGGGGATCAGTTCTTCACAGAAATCACAATCACTTTTTCACATATGAGGAGCTGCAGCCGTTGATTTTCCAGTCAAGTTTCCATGTCACTAAAGTATTTTACGTGTTCAAGAACTTCCTTTATTCACTAGAGGCAGACTGGTAGTTTCAGCAACTTGCCATTGCAAACATGAAATAGCCACAGCTTGACCAACATTTGTTTAGCTCTGTCAAGGCACCTGTCTCTAAGGATGCAATCATAAAAAGGACATGGAAGGCGATATAGAAATCTTTCCCCCTCATCATGTATTTGATCAGTACAGTTGCATTTCAAATAGGAGCAGAATACAAACCAATTTTAGTTTTGTCACTAGAGGTGAAGATAATATGTGGAAAACCAGCTTCTACGCTAGGAAAATTGAACTGCATAGTGGATATTTTCTCATTTCTTTCATAGATCTCATATGAATATGGTTCAGGTCAGCTATGAGTAAAGGTCGTTATCATTTGCATAACAAGTAGTAATTCAGGGAAAAGCTACCTTTCATATTTTCTGCTGAAATGCAATGTTGCTCATTATTGCTCTGAACATATACAGCCACGCATTGGCACGCAAGGCTTCAAGAGCAAATGTGAAACAAGTATTGTTACATATATTATTATTTCCATTCATAATTTATAACTGCAGAATAATCCTGTTAATAGGCTGGAAAATTGGCCCAAGACATACGTGTTTTTCAGACTGTTTTCCAGCCAAAACACTTTCACGTTATTTCCCAGAATTAGTGTATATTATTAGAACATTTACACTGACAAGTTAAAACCACTTTAAAAAGAGCCTTAAATGTTTCTTAGTGAGTATTAAAGAGAAAATAAGACCTTTATTAAGATCCTTGTTTCTGATTGCTGTTGGACAGCAAAGTAAGGGAAAGTGAAGACTCTGGTTGACATGTCCAGTCAGTGCAGTTGTGAGGTGTATAACCCCACTTTGACAAGAGAATATATTTTGTCTGCTTAAGAAACTTATTCTACTGTAGATGTTCCCTAGAGTAAGCCAAGCAGAACCCTTCATTGATGCTTCAGGTTCCTTCCTTGCACACCATAGCGAAAGCAATGAAGCACAGACTGGGTAAAATATTTAAACAGTTCTAGGAATAGAAGCCATCATCCTGATTTCTAGGATACAGTCACAGTCTTCCCAATCACTTTTTGGGTACTGCCTATGAAGTAGACAAGCATCAAAAGGAAAAAAATGTCAGTGATAATAAAGGCAGTCCTGGGAGGAGGCATTTATGCATTTGAATCTCCTCAGACCCACACGGATGAGTGCACTTTAGCCCTAATCAAGTGGATAAGAGAGGTTACATCTTAATCCTTTCTGACTTTTTGGATTCCAGGAGTGGAGGTATCTGTCTTCAGGAGAAAATTCAGGGCTGTACAATAGCCAATTCAGAAAGGGGTGAGACTTACCAATTACTTTTGTCCCCTCATGTTTTCAGTTCACTTAGATTATGTTACTCCACAGCCAGTTCCTTGTATATGAATAAGCGTCTTGCCTGTTATGTATTTCCCACATAGAAGTCTGTCTTTTGGCTCTCCAGAGCTAGCTATTTTTGCTAACATGGTTCCTTTTCAGTCTAAATCTTTAAACACTTTAAAGAATATAGCATCTATAAATTCCAAGTCACGTCCAAGTAGCTTTTTCCCTGTGTGCTTTAAAGCCAGTTAAAATGTTAGCACTTAATATAATTAGAAATCTCTACAAAAGGGATACTGGTGTTTAAAATTTGCTTTTTGAAGCAGTGAGGCCAGATGACATTAAATAGGTTTTACAGCAAATTTCAAAGTAACCAGTCAGGTTTTCAGCTGCAGATAACTGTACAGGCCAGAGCAGCTCAAAGACCACATTTGAGCCTCATCTCCTCCCAGAGGCTGGTTATGATTAGAGTGAAGTCCAGTAACATCCAACTGGCATCATGAATGCTCAGACATGACACAGAGCCCTAAACCCATATGAAGAGCCAAGAAGGACAAGAATATATGGTCTGCGCACAGAGCTCTAAGTTACATGGGTCTTTCAAGCCAAATACATCACAAATACCTCTTTGTGGTCTGTTCTTCCTCTCTCCAAACATTTCCAGTCAAAAGGTTTGCTTGAGAATATCCTTATTAGATGGAAAGTCTAACTTCCATCATCACAAAGTTATCACCATTGACTGCAGGGCCAAGAACTGTCTGGTTTAGCCCTTTAGAGATCAGTATTCAACTCATGTGCCTACTGCAAGACAGATTCTGAATCTTGTGCCTGGACAAAAGAAGAAATTGATGCTCCACATCTGTCAATTGGCAGTTTTCTGAGTCATTTTCATTGACTTTAAAGCAGTTCTCTTTATAGCACTATATTATTAATGAAAGCAAAAAATATTCATAATTATATATTTTTAATAATGTGTATTAATTCAGTTTTCTATTCTTTGTATGCAGCACTTGATCATTGTATAAAATGCTTCCTTTTTTTTTTTCCTTTGGATTTCTTGACACTGCAAATTAGAGGTTAAGTGCAATGCATGAGCAGAAATAACTGACAAAAATGCCTTTTCTAGTAGTTAGATCCAATACCGATACTAATGCAACTGGGACATTGCAGGCTGGTCTACGCATCGTCCTATACCCCTAGCAAACAAGATTGCTCTACCTGAGCTAGTTAGTTTTAACCGAATTTGAGAATAGCTATTTGCATGGTAACAACACTTTTGACTGTGGTTTACAGAGGTGCTTTCATAAACACATTGAGTTCAGGCTTAGGCTGTGCCTAGTCTGTTATGTGCAGGAAGATTTAAACTTCACAAGAGCTTAGTGAAGCATCTTTAGTTTGTGTAGAAGAAAGACCAGCAACACATCACTTCAGATGTGAAAAGCAAACTATATTCAATATAGGTTTTGTTAGGAGCCAGACTATACTGCAGAAGTCATGAACATTTTGAAACTTCAGTTAATTATGTTTGGCCTCACATTCCTTCCTCTAACAGTAAGTTTAATATTTAGTCACTCACAAGAAGTTGTACCAATATAATAGCTTTTACTTTTCTCTAAGCTTAATGTTGTGCAAAATTTACCATTGCTTAAAAATATGCCCTTTAGGAGTAACCTTGACAACGTAATTATGAACGTGATGTTTACAAAACTGTTTGTGAAACTGCTCCATCACTCCAATTTTTCTCAACAGAATTGTTGATGGGATTGAAAATGGAAACCATAATGAGGAAAGCCAAACCTTTGAATTCAGCTCTGATCAGCTCAGGCAGGAATCCAGGTTATCTCCTACAATTGGAGGTGAGTTTTGCCTGGGAAAATCACTCTTTAGAGAAAACAGTTTTCATAACTGCTTTTTGTTCCCCTTTTGTTTCCTCGATTCTTGGAAGGGGCATAAATGGATTTAACATATATCCGTACTTTCAGTACCATTTTGGTGCCATAATTGGTACTGTAGAAAAATACAACAGGGCCCCAAAAGCCATTTGTTGTTTTGCTGCTAACAGACAGTCATGATAAAACAGCTTGCAAAGAGTACTTTATTTTCATGCGTTACATTTTACCAGCAGTATTGTAGGAACAGCCAGGAGCCTCAAGCTCCCAAACCTTTGGGCATGGAAAGTACTAAACACAAGGACAAAATTCAACATAAAAACATTCTAATTCCAAATTGAAAAAAACAATTCATAAAGAGCCATATGCAAACTTGTCTCTCAATTTTTGTTAAAGATGTTTACAGAAGTGGAGGAGTATAGAAGTACCTAGCCTTTTAGACATAAGAGTTGAAAACCTTGAATAGCAAGAGGTTTTTGGAAGCCTTAAATGACCTACACTCTGAAAAGGTTGACAAAATAGCACCATAGAGGAATAGAGTATGTCAGACATACATTAGACTAGACATAAGGGAAAAATTTTTTACAATGAGGGTGGTGAAGCACTGGAACAGGTTGCCCAGAGAGGTGGTGGAAGCCCCATCCCTGGAGGCATTCAAGGTCAGGCTGGATGGGGCTCTGAGCAACCTTATCTAGTTGGAGATGTCCCTGCTCACCGCAGGGGGTTTGGACTAGATGACCTCTAGAGGTCCCTTCCAGCCGAAATGATTCTATGATTCTATGTTTCCTTTTCTATGGAAAAGGAAAAGAGAAGGAAAGAGACAAGATGGGGAGACCAGTGGACTAATACTGAAGTGACACAACTAGTACAGCTCAGGTTGTTTCCCACATCCTCTCTTTTACGAGTAAACAGTCCTCATATAGTTATGTACCTTCTGCATGGAGGCTATCAGGACACATTTTGTTCCTCTTAAAGCCAAACGGAAAAATAATAATAGAAGCTTAATTGTATCTATGATTTTTAAAAACAGTTGACATGTCACACAGTTGGCACCAGGGTTGTCATTTTCAGTCCTTTCAGGTTCAGACTGAAGAAAGCAGTACAAACTATTCATCATACTTTTCTTACCCATTATACACTGCACATTAAACACAAGATTTTATTTTCATTTGATCCAAGTGCAAACTAGGTTTAAATGTAAAGCATTGGGTGAGCACAAGAATAGCATTGCTGTTTCCAAGTTATTATATTTCTCTCATTTACATGCATTTGAATTATTTTTCAGAGGCTGAAATTGGTGCTGCTGTGCTTGTTATCAAAGCAGAAGAGACCAAACAGCAGATCAGCAGGCTTAATAACGAGGTAACAAGCTTCTGTGGGGGTGGAAGGATATTAACAGTGATTCAAGGAATGCTGGAGAAAACTCAGACTTGGGAATATGATAAATGTGTGATAAACGAGTATGCAGAACTGGATGGTGTTCCTACATTTAGGGCAGATGGGAGCTTTTAGCAAAAGTTTATGTCATGTGCTAGAGCTAAAAACAAAGTGAGGTTAGCACAGCTAGTGTATCTAATTTTCTCAGGACTTATCCTCTTCTGGATGTGCTTGTTTCTCTCTTTCCCCAAGCCCCTTCTTCCAACTTTTCTTGTCTTGGCGAACGCTATACTTCTGGAGAATTTCCTTGAGAGAAATGCAAATCCAGTCATGTTCAAATTCACACCAGACATTTCAAATCACTTTACCTGTGCCTATTTAGAATGAAACAGAAGTTCATCCGTCCTGCTCAAGCAATATGACCTGAGGAATGCAGGGCCAATATTGTACTGTGGTGCTTTCTATTCTTCCCTTTAATAACTTCAAACCTGTAATTGGCTATCAATCGGACACCGAAGAGGAGATGTTCTCTGGCTAAACTATGTCATATATTCAGCCACTGCAGTACTTTGGCTAACAAGGTGAAAGCATCAGATTTTAAATTCACAGTTATACTGCAAGACTAAAATCTGTTCCCAGCATACTCCATCTTTCAGTATGAAGAGATTAGACAATTTCTTATGATTCCACACAAGGAAACATTTAAGTAAGTCCAACCACACAGTTTCACTTCTTTTTTTCCTGATCTCTCTGATTACCAGAAATGTCAAGTTTTATTTTATTTTTTTCCTTCTATATTGTGTACACTTAATCTAGTTATTCTTTATTTCTATATATGAAGTATTGGGCTTATAAACCTCTTTCATGCTGGGTCAGGATAACTTGGTCAGATAACTTAAATGTCCTAAGCTAAGAGGACATGCATGGTTAGTTAATCACTATGAAGGCATCGTCTCATTTTTATGTCAAACTGTAGAGTTCAGACAAAAGTCTCATGCCCCACTGACTACAGTTTTTTTATAAGGCTTTCAAAGAACTCAAAAATATCTCCAAGATGTTCACCAACAACACTATTATGATAGAAAATTCTATTTCCTATGTAATACTTTTCAAACAGACAAATCATATTGATTCATCCCTTTTGACTTTGAAGAGGACAAGTGTTTTTAAAATATGAAGATGTATTACACGGTTATCCGGAAAAGCCAATTGGAAAATACATTATGGTGGCAGATGTGCTAAGGCAGGCATCTTGTGGATTAACCAAAAATTTCAGCTGCAATAGTCTTGGGCTTGTCATTGCTTTTCTATTGAAAACAATAGAAATTGTATGTAAAACAAAAGAAAAAACAAAAACACATAAACCAAAATCCAAACATGATAATCATGATGAAGGTCATTTCCTTCCATGCACAATCTGCATTTTTCCTGCTAACACTATCTGAAAGAGTTGTTATGCAACTTGCTTGCTCACACTAACATAAAAAAGGAAATACGACCACATGCGGTAAAATATTAAAGTTTCGACACAGGGAAACAGAATCCAAAATCAAGTGAGAAACTTTTTCACTGTTTCATTGTGAATATGGTTCACTCTTATTTTAAAATTGGGGGGGGGATTAGTCAATCTTTTCATACATTGCGCTGTCTGTGAGATTTCACTTGAAATAGGTGCTTACCGCCCAAGACTTCTGCAACCTCTTGTGGGATAGAGATGGATTTGAACCACTAATTCTTGATTAAATAAGTCAACCGTTAGGTAGTCAGACAAAAACAAGTCATCACCAGCAAGTCCTTCTCTTCTTTCCACAGGAGTGTGACAGAAGTGGGTTCATCTGTAGTCTCTATCTGTTAAGCAGGTATAATTAATTAAGCACGTGTAATTAATTAAGCACGTGTAATTTTATAAAGGAAGAGAATCTCTGGAGATTTAAAAAGCATACCAACAATTTCTGGAGTCTTGCTAGCTTGGTGTGTGACAGAATTTGTTTCCACACTGCGTAACTGACTAGGGCCAGCACCAGCAGCGCTAAGTACTAAAACTGGAAGCCAAACATGGTTTTGGTAGGTTTAGACATCTTTCTTTTGGCAACACCTGAATTGATTTACATCTAGCCTGGTTAGTGATAAAACATCATTATTATTAATGTAACCAGAAGATACAAATAACACAATGATGTTGAAAAAATTCTGAAAATAGTTGTACTTCTTGTTTAGTCACAGCAGAAAAGGATACTTTTCTCCGATTACAGAACCTCATAGAACTGATAGAAGATTATAGAGCTACATGAGGCTACATGAATGGTTTTAGAAAACCCTACACTCTGGAATATATACCAGACAATCTAGGAACTAAGGGAACATTTATATTCAATTTTGCAGTATATCTAAGCTTAATTTACTCCATGCTGTATAGAGTACATTACATAGAGTATATCTACACTAGTGTAGATATGTTTAAGATGAAGATTGTTGTTGGTGCCTTGCAGTACTTGGAAGGAGTATTCTCTACTTTCCAAGCTCATTTTGTTTTCTGTGTAAGTAGTCCCCTGGCAAAGAAAACAACATTCTGTATTCTGACCAAGCAAGAATCTTAAACACAGAAACATTTATACATATGAGAATTCTCAATTCAGTGTGACAATGCATGGGCATACAATATGGACAAATATTGGACTGGGACATTAAAAAAAAAAGCATGAGGAGCAATTCTAAACTGGTGTAGATTTACGTTTCATAGGTAACACTCTGGATTCAAATCCCAGAGACAGATGGGTATCTTCCAAGTCCTCCCATGGATCAAAATTTACATTGAAAAAAACTGCATTACTATAAAGCTGCTTATTTGCATTTTCCACATGTATTCAAACATGCCCCATCTGGAGTTTCTGAATTGACAATACTGACTAGGTACTTACCCAAATGAGCTTATAAGTAGCCTTACTGGAACGCACTAGCTGTTCCTTGGGTTTTCTGTTGTTACATTAAGTATTGCCCAACACTCGTAGACCCAGTGCTTTCATCATTCTATCACTTGATGGCCATTAATGGAAGATTACGACTGATACTGCAGCAGACTGCTAGCAGTAGTTAAAATACCAGTAGAGTTAGAAACAAACTTTTCTATTAAGACATGCAGCCTCCTCCTGAAAAGGAAAATATGAGAAAGCAGGTCACAAGTAGCCAACAGCAGCAAACACTATCATTAATACATTTTCCAGTGGAGATCATAAGTCAATCAACAAATGCAAAAATAATTGCTTTCATGAAAGGCAATTGTATTACAACAGTTCAGTAGTTAGCTTAAAAACATTTCAGCTGTTCATTGGGGGAACAAAGACATGCATCTTCCCATTCAGACATTCAATGCAGTCTGTTGTTAGCAAAGCAAAGCAAAAAAGAGTTACCCCAGAGATAAATCTACAAAACAAGCTATACCCAGCTGAGAGATCCAGTGGAGCTCTTGGCAGTATTTGAGGCATATGACATTCACTATATAATCCAAAGGAAAGTTCATTTACCTAAGATTGGGACTAACAGAAGACAGAGCCTTGACTTCACCTCTCAGAGTTTGTTACGTACTAACTTTAGGACGAATGGATACACAAGACTTCCTCTAAGGAGGGTCGGCTCCAAAGTCAGCACTGCCACATCATTAGGCAATGTGAGAGAAGCTTGAATGCACCACACATTTCTGTTGTATAACTCCATGGTTTGGCTGCTTCATTCCCTCACCTAACCTCCCTTCTCATTCTGAGCCTGAATGAGATGCAAGCTGATAAAAGGGAATTTCCCTCCAGTTCAGTATTGCAAGGTGGAGTGGAATAAGACAACTTAATCTCCTACTCTATTTGCCTGTTCCACTTAGTGTAAATAAATATCACTGAATAAAAAAAAATAAAAAAAAAGGCATGACTTTCATTATCGTTCAGTATTTTCAGTATGTGGCAGGTATGCGAGTTAAGGTTCAGGTTCTTGCTCCTGTTAAAATGCGATTATTTAAGCAACAGTTTCAAGATCAAGTGACTGAATACCCAACAGCATGGCACATTTTCTGAGATGGGGATAACTTGATGAAAGACCTACTCTGAATTAGGCAGAGCGAGAATTTAGGAATAGATCTTCTGCCTTACAAGTATGCACCCTTGCTTTGCAGAGACCTGTACACCCAACCTGCCCTTTCCAATGCATTTGTCTGCAAAGACTGATCAGATGACTGTATCTAAAAATTCAACATTTTTTTCAGAGGCACCATTTACCTAGTGCAATCACACATAACTACTAAGGAGCCCAGAAGGAAAAACAGAAAACCACTAAGCAGATTTTCTGAGATACACAGATGGCCATAAGTCTAGATTCAAGCACCTGCCTATCACTGTCCCGTTGTCTGTACCCAACTAGGTTTTTAGCTCTCTATCATTTGAATGCACCTCTATGAGAAGAGCATGGAAATACGTCTACTTTGATTCAACATGGAAAACCCAAATCTGAATTATTTAATACACAGACCAGTTAAGAAAACACCCAAATTTTAGTCATAATTTTTCTCCCATAACTTGCAGAGTGCACATGTACACGTTCTCCATTCAAATACACAGGTACACAATTCCATGCTCGGATATACAGGACATCTTGCACAGTGCACGCAGACAAACTCAGATTTCTTTGTCATGTCCCCTGCTTTCACCATATGCGAGCCAGGTCCAGTGCAGCTTCTTTCAGCTTCAGAATTTGAGGGCTGATTTCATACTTTGTCAGTAGACCCCACAATTACAGTATTAAAACAGTATAATGAACAGAGTACTCGCATTTCTCCCATTCAACTGAAAAACAAACACGAGGAAATATGAATGGGGTCAGGTTTTGTACTAGAAAATTGCCTTCTATTTAGCTGCATGTTGGAGCACTTAGTGGAAACTCAGCTATTTTTAATTTTAGGGTTTTTTAGATGCAAGTGCTTAAAATACTCTAAGTATTTGGCACTTACTCAGAACAGAGAAAATGCATTCACAGGGATATTTCACTTTCATCTAACAAAAGGAACAATCCTAATCAAATGTTTATTTTCCAAATCACCTAAAAAAAAATTTTATAAATAGATTCTTTTAAAATGTTTCACATCCAGCTGCCAAAACTCAATCTTGTTCTCCTCTCAAGACAGGAAAAAAAGCATTCTTTTTTTTTTTTTAAGAAAAATATATTCCTTAATACTAAAAATGTATGCACATGATGGAAACAGCCATTTTATAATCAGTGTCAATGAAGAAAATTTGGTAAAATTAATCAGGTCTTCAGTTTTACATAGGGGATGTACTGTTGAAGTTCAATTTGCAGCTTGAGAACTCATATAAAGAACTCCCCTAACTTAACAGTAATTAAAAACATGTTCTTTGTAACAAGTTCATAACTATATTATCACATGAGAGAAATTATTTTGCAGCAAGGCTATCCCAATAATTCGCTTTGGAAAACATCCTTCAATCAAGAAAAATATGGCAAAAAGCGAACTAATGATGTTTATTGATGATGAAAACTAATTACAACTAATCTATCCATTTTGGATTTTAGTGATGTACATTTAGTGTAAAAGTCAAGACATAAAACCTAGCATTATTTGTGTTAAGAAATAAAAGCTTTCTAAACCACAAACACCAAGTATGCACATTTTTTGGCTACTGAGATTTGTAAAAATATATTTTCCTTTTAGCATTGACCTTCATATTTCCAAAGAGCTCCTACCTTGGTTTTTTTGTCTCTCTTTCTGCTCTTGTACTTTGATCATTGTGAGTAGTCTTTCCAGCTAATTTTTTTATTTCTTTTAATGTTAGCTTAATAGCTATTGGCAGATGAACGTAACAAAAACGGCTGACGCTCTAAAGCTTAAGTTAATTTCTTTTTTAAGTAGGACATACGGCACATATATGGCATAGGTCCTATATGCACTGTGGTGTCTCTCCTACACTTTTCCTTAGTGGAAAGGCACCTGAGACAAAGAAATTAATCAAGAAAGGAAGTCATGCAGTGTAAAAAATCAACTGGGCACCAAAAGCTGACTTCAGATTTGAATAAAAAAATATTACTACCATGACAGATGACAATGATTATCCAGTTAACTCTCTAACAGGCATTTCAAAACCTTCTTGTACTGAAAAGATCTGTTTTCCCAAGATCTAAATGTAAATCTCTGTTGGTGTGCAAGTTCACTGTATTTTCTCTTATACCTAGAAGATATAAGAAAAATCTGATTGCTGTTCTCCTTCTAAAACCAATTTATATTGGAAACATACTGTTCCAGCAGATCTCAACAAAACAAATTCCTTCTGCCTTTCTTTGCCCATCACATTTTCTAAAACTCTTCTCTGGCAGCACTTTCTTTTGGATTGTCTTTGGTTAGTTCCTTTAAGTCTCTGACAAAGTACACGATCTCAAGCTGTGCCAGCCTACTTAATTCCTAGTGAACAGAACCTCCTTCCCTTGTCCAATTGAAAAAAAAAACACCAACAAAAACAAACAAAAAAAAAAAAAAAAAAACCAAAAAAAAACCAAACAAACATGCTGTTGATATATCCTGGAAGCATGATTAATGCCTGCAAAGTGTGATTCAGCAAAACTCCACAGACATTTATCTATAATACTCTGCATAGGCAGAGTATTATACTTATATTCGTGCTTCTGACATTTTCTTTTCAGATATAATGTTTAACATTTATCCTTGTTGAATTTCATATTACTGATATTTAAAAGTGAAAAGGAATTCCATTTAGCCATTAAAAATAAATGTTAAACAAAAACAGATCAGGATAGGCTGCTAAAAAAGAATGGTTTGAAATGTCTATAGACGACAGCAAACCACTGATCATAAACCATTCCAATCATGTACGAATCCAACCTCGGTCGTATTTTCTTAATTGGTTTATAAGATTGTCATGTGGACAGTAACATCTGAGGTCTTCTGACAAGATATATATTACATCTACAGTTTCTTCTTATCTATTAAACAACCTTTTCAGTTAAAGAAGAGAATTACATTACTTTGCCATGGTTTATTCTTGAGAAATGTATGTTGCCTGTTCTCTTTTAACTATTCCTTTAGGTGCTTACAGAAATTGTTTGCTTAATATTTTTGCCCAGTATCATATATGCAACCTCAGGCTTTCTTTCAACAGTACACATTAACAGCTTCTCTTCTCCCAGCTATCTGGGACTTCCCTGATCCTCCATTTGCTGTCAGTCAGTAGCTAGCCAGTCAGAGATTGTCCCTGATACTTTCTG
>NW_009636181.1:0-501 GCF_000690535.1 Cariama cristata
CGCTCTTGCGGATGCATAAAGGGAAGGAGACGTACAAAAACCATAGCCCACAAAACTGGATATACTGAATTTTCAACTTCTGCTTAAAGCTCTTAATAATACAGATCATATGCACCTGAAAACTACAAGGTTCATTTTTGTTTAGTGGGTTTGATTATATTCATCCAGACGCTGCTCCGCAACATCACCGAACAGCTGAATGCTTGGGATTTCAACAGGAAGTCTTTCATCTCCCTCAAGTTCTGGAATCATGTAGTTCCCAAAAAAACAACCTTCTCCTGATTTCTTCTATTACCTATGGCAAATATTCAACAAATTATGAGGTCAAGTTTAATATTTAATGAACATATTCCTCATCGGAATTTTAGAAAACAAAGGAGAATTCTGGTGCCGGAACCTGGAGGAGGAGAAGGAGGAGAAGGCAAAGAGCTGCGGCGACCACGGCCCTCTGCGTCCAGGTATGCGTCCTCTGCCAAGTTCCAGACCTCGACGCAGCGGTCG
>NW_009636182.1:0-18777 GCF_000690535.1 Cariama cristata
ACTCCCACCCAGCTTGATGTCGTCTGCAATGGATGAGATGGAGGAGATGAGATGGAGGAGGGAGGAACAGCTTGTTTTAAAACACACAAGCTGTTTTGGCATAAGTGGCATGTGATTTGTAGGTCAGTGAGACTCAGCAGGGCTTATCTGGGTCTGAAACAGGCTTTAACCTTGCCAGTGCTGTTGACTACAGCATTTCAGCTTCCCACAGTGGGATGTTGGTCAGGGTAGGTACAGACGGACAGGGCCGGTTAGTTAAGTTACAGTAGCAAAGCCTAGCTAGAGAAAGTTTGCAGGTATCTTTGGAAAGTTTGCTTTTCCTGGGGGTGGAAAACAGAGGACCAGGTGGAGGCATGTAACTTCTTGACATGTCCACCATTCAGAAGCCCCTTTTCTCTTTTTTTTTTTTTTTTTTTTAAATACAGAAATCTAAGTTCACATTGAACAATTTACAAAGGACTTTGCAGTGTAATCTGGACAGAACTTCTGATGAGGAGTGGCATGTCACTTCCTCCACACTTGCCTCTCCTCCCCAAGTAGCCACCAGATGAAGCAGGAGGTTGCACAAGGTGGCCTGGCACATGCATGTTCCCTCCAGTGTGTGTCCTACCTTTTCTCCCCTGTGCAGTAGGTGTAACTGTTAGGGTGAGCTGGGAGCTCTCTGCAAAGCTCTCCCATCCTTGTCACAGCAGTGACTGGCCTTGGCCAGACTCTGCCCCTGCCTGAGCATTTCATGGTCCTCCAGAAAGAAACAGTGGAATCCATAACAGGAAATTTGGAAGCATCTTTGTTGCTAGAAAAGATGCACTGGTGCAGTGTGGAGTGTGCCTAGGCTGCTAGTTTGGAGGCAAGTGGAAAATCATATTTGCCTGCACCACCTGCTTGCTTCTCCAGCAACAGCAGCAGAGAAAGCTGCTTGCTGGGTATGTGTGCACAGAGAAAGCCCCTTCACTTATCCCTAGCACAGCCAGCAGGGAAATTCAGCTGTGTTGTCCCACTAAATTGCTTCAGTGGTGAGCTGGAAGGAAGAACTGGAGGGGTGCATGAGCTCCAGGTGTGTTTGGTTTTGAAGCTCTCCATAGAGCCTGGTAAATGGGACAACTTTCTATCTTTTGGTGGTCATGGGAAACCCAGCTTGTAGTATATCTGTGGCAACAGTAAGCTTGTGAATGTTACTGGGAGGTTTGGGAAAGCCTTGTATTAGCCCAATGACAGATAAAACCCTACAACAAAGGGATTATCATTCAAGACTTGGAGGAAAATCAGGCTCATTACTTCCGATTCCTGAACTTATGAACCACTGCATGCATTGGTTCCATCTGGCCATTTTACTTCTGCAGAATGATGTTATAGTTGGTCATTATTTTATATACTTCAGAAAGGAAGGCTATGCTTAAGATCTCATCAGCTCTGGAGCCTGGCCAGGTGGTGATGCTAGGGTGTCATGTGGGTACTTCATAATTGCCTGACCAGGCTATGGGGTATAAAGCTCACTGTTTTCTCTCCTGAGTACTGGTCCCTCTCACTTGCTTTAGCGGGCCATATCAATGCTTCTTCCAGCCCCTTGACCTGTGCCCTGCCCTCTCCCAGGGGCCTGGAGGCAGAGCATTTCTCTTCCCCATAGCTCAGTGCTGTGCCCATCAGTATGTCAGCAGCACCTGTCCTCCCAGGGACGACTGACCTCTGTGGAATGAACACTTGTCCTGCACTTTTCCTTCTGGCCAGAAATCCTGCCCTCTGTTCAACAATATGATGGGATAGGGAGAGCAGGAGAATGAGAAGTGGAACTCAGGAATCAGCAGAGAGAGGAGCTGAGAGAAACCTCAGACACTAGATGAACCATAATTATCAAGTCTTCCAGACTTCCATGATGCTGCCCAGAGAAATCTATTATGCCAAGAAGCCCAGGAAGATTGGAAAACAGAGCTCAGCTCAGGGTAGGACTGGCTGTTCTTCTCCAGAAACGTTTCTGCATCTGAAGAACAACATCAGCCTGATGACTAGGGTATAGGCTTTTATTTCTGCACCCTCTGAGTTTGTTCCCATCAATCCTGGAAATCCAGAAGATGTGTTTAGGTGGTGTATCTCTTAGGTGCTAATGACTGTTCACTTTGTAAGCAACTTGCCCTTTTTGTCTTCTGGAGATCAGTGCCGCCTCTTGTCTGCTGCTGCTTGAAGGCTGGCAGGAGCCTATAATGACAGCAGGGTGGCCTAGTTAGGGGTGAGGTGTTGCAGGGCTCTCTCAAGGTTTGGGAAAATGGAGGTCATTGAAGCAGCCTGAAAGATGTGCGGGTGGAGTTCTCAAAGGGGGGGAATGGAAATGATATCTCTGTAGCCAAGTTTCCCACAGGCAAGGGAAGAGTCTGTTACCAAGGAGGGTAAGAGGCTCCAGGAACTCGGGCACTCTGCTCCTCTGTGCTCTCACTGCAAGGCAGGTCCAAACACCCTGGGAGGGGTACCAGGGAGAACATTTGCCTTTGCAAGGTCTTGACCAAAATGAAAATATTTGTGCCCCTGAGAGATAGACTGTGAGGCTTCTGAGACAGGATTTTAGCCATCCTGTAAAAAACAAAGCAAAACAGTTTCTTGGCCAGAAAGCTGTCACTGATTTTTTGTTCTTTTCAATGTAACACAGAAAGTGACAGATATAGCTTTTGTATCCAGTCTACATCACAGATTTACTCTGTGACCTTTCGGATGTGCATGTGGGTCTAGATTTCTGAATCATAGTTAGATACCCGAAAGCTGGCATACCCATAATGTGGGATTATTTGAGTTTGTTTTCAGAGGTGTTAATCAAACCTGGCTTCGAGTGAAGCCAGTGGGAGAAGACAGGCAAGCAGGATGCGTCTGTGCTCAGCCCAGATGTTACTGTGTGAGTGAGGTCCCCACCAGCCCCTTGCACAGAGATGGAATTTGCAGAGAAAAAACGCCTGTCATGCAAATTTGTGTAGTCAAGAGGATTCCTGTGGCACAATGGGTATCTGCTTGGGTAGACCCAATGTGTCTCTGGCCCCAGCTGTTCTAGATCATTTGCATGCATTTGCAAAAATGCTTTTTATTTAAGGACTTTTGAAAAATCACTGACTTCTGTGAGGTCGCTGTCAGCAAGACTTGTGCCCACTTCCTAATCAACATCCTCTTATTTTGATGCTAGCTGTTTTACCTCCAAAAATCTTAGCTCCCAGCCTGTTTAAGACCTGTTATGAGAAGGTTTTCTGTCTTTGGTGTGTACAAGACCCCTTCCTGTACTACTTGTTTACCTGAGAAGAAATAATTGTTCTTTTAGTATGGTGCCACAATACTCTGTCTCTGAATAAGCTGATCTGGGGCCTTTGGATCTCCCCTGGATGTGTTGTTACTGTTCAGCAACTAGTATGATTTCTGCAGAGCTACAGCTGTGGGCCATCAAAGAGCATTCCCTGCCCTCTATAACATTCTCATCTTAGCAACAGTTTTAAGTGTCAACTTTTTACTATTGAATAGGAGAGGAGCAGGAGATATGTCTGGCATTGTTCTAGATGGAGATGGTTAGAGAACTGCCCCTTTAGCAGTGGATCATGCTCCACTGGTGATAGATTTCCTCCACATATGTCCCTTCCTGAGAATCTCAATGAACTCCCAACTTAGCTCATATAACAAAGCAAGTGCTAATAGCTTGTCATGGCTGGCCTGGGTTGACTTTGAAACCTTGGCCTTGAGGTGAGATTCTCCACGTGCCCTTGGGAATCTCCTGAGTTTCTGCTCAAAATGAAATTGGCTTTTACCAACTGTGTGGTAACAAGCAGTGGCTGAGTGTGACTGCATTGTGTCCAGACATCTTTATGTGATTTAATTGGGAGATCAGTCCTTGAAGTCTTTGGCATGGTGTAGCCTACTGTTGGTTGACATCCTTTAGTGCTATCATGGTCCTAACTACTACTAGTTTTGCAGCCAGACTCTAAGTTGCAGCTGGGACAACGTGAGTGGGACAGTTTTGACTGGAGTCATGTAATGTTGTTTTGTCCCCTACAAAGCTCAGGCTTGTTTCCATTTTCCCAGGACAAAGCACAGTCCCCCCAACTGGTGGAGGTGTGGACACAAACTTTTGGGTGCCAAGGAATATGGAGACCCACCAAAGGTCTCGGCAGGGGCAGTAGTGAAGTGACCAAGTTACATCCTACTCTGGAGCCAGGCTGACATTTGCTTGTTTCTCTCCCAGGACTACACCATCACCATGTACTTCCAGCAGAGCTGGCGGGACAAACGCCTGGCATATAATGACCTTCCTCTCAACCTCACCCTGGACAATCGGGTGGCTGACCAGTTGTGGCTGCCTGACACCTATTTCCTGAATGACAAAAAGTCCTTTCTGCATGGGGTGACGGTGAAGAATCGCATGATTCGACTCCATCCTGATGGGACTGTCCTGTATGGCCTGAGGTAAGTCTGAGGGGAACCTTTGTTGGTTGTGTTTGAGAATGATGTCTCATCTAAACTTCCACTGTTTCCAAAGATATTCTGGTAAGGCAAGAACCCAAAAGCCCAAAAGATACTCAAGTGTTGCACAGCTTTAAGTATCTGTTCTTTCTTGATGCTGGAAATGGTTGTTTCCTTCAGGCCTCCAAAGTTTCCTGTGCTGCTATAGACAAATGTTGGAGATCGGAATTGTCTGCTCTGAGCATTTCAGGTCACTGTCATTCATGTTGCATAACACTTCAATTTGAAACACTCATTTTCAGTTGCTTATAATTTTCTGCAAGTTTGGCCTATGGAGATGAGACTTCGTTACCCTCATATCTAAGGCATTTAAGTCAAATCACTTCAGTAATTTTTTGGTATGAGATAGGAGACATGTCTTCGTAGCATTAAAAAAAGTCTCTTTACCAAAGCAATTCTGAAGATTGAGGCTTGAAAGTTGATATCTAGTCGGGGAATGGTCCTCAGTGAGGAGGCTTTTTGTGTTGTCTGGAATAAATTGATGTAGGCAAATGCACAGCCTTTGAAAGTGCTGTGCTTGTGTGCAATGGAGGTGGCGAAGGTTGGCCTTACTGTAATATCTGGATATATGGAGATGCCAGGGTAGGTTAAACAGTTAAACGGAGGGGGCAGAGGACTAGAAGGGGAGTTTGCAGCTATAGGTAAGAGTGCAGGTTTTGGATGCTCTAGCTGAAATCTAGGCAATGATTTTCCCAACTGTGCATTTGTCTGCTTTGAGCTTTTCTCCTATTTTTTTTTCCTTTTCGACTACCAAAAGTCATAGCTGGGTTTTTAGACCTGCCTCCACAGTCACAAATGATTGCTGCAATAGCAGCTCTGGGCTACATCCCAGTGCAGCAAAGGGGGAGGAAAGACCTTTCTCCTTCAAAGCAGGTACACCCACCCTTCCCATTTACAGTATCAGCTCCTCTGCTGCTTCATGTTTTGTGGCAAAGTCTGACTTGTTATGATTTTTTTCCTCCTCTTTAAATAGCAAGGCTGTTTTGGGGAGGGGAGGGCAGGGCTGCTGATGTTCCCCAGGAGCAGGAAACATCCTAGTGAAGTAGGAGGCTGCTCAGGGCATCATCCCTGCCAGGGCAGCAACGTAGCTGTGCCTTGTGCTTCCCCTGTGGCAGAGCCCTGGGAAGCCAAAAGAGCAGCAGTTGCTGCTGGTGCTGAGGGACAGGCTGCAGTACATGGGGTATGTACGATTTTTTTCCTTCCGGTTAGTGGATGGCTCTTGCTCCAGGCTCAGAGACAGCAAAAGATGCAACAAGCCCAACTTTGTGACTCTGTCCCAGTTCTGCTTCTCCCTTCCCAAGACATGTACTTTTGCCTCTCTACCTTGGGACGGTGATGTTGTTTGGCTGATACTGCCAGGGAGCCCTGAGCCAGCTTTACTGACCTACCAGACAGACTGCAACCTTCCCACAGCTGACTACCCAAATGTCCTCACTGTGTTAAAACAAGAGTGAAGGCTAGGCAGGAAGATGCTTTGACTTGGGGTAGGTAGGAGCATAAATTAAGCTTGTTGGGAAGGAGGGGGCAAAGAGCAAAGTTAAACTCAGGCTGCTCTTTGCTGCCGAGCCAGCCCACCTGAGCATAGAGCTGCCTCCCCCAGGCCGATGGGAAATCTTTGCACACACCTGCAGAGCAGCAGAAGAAATGCTAGTATATTTTGATCAGCTGCCATTTAGTCAGCTCAAATAATGAGCAGTGTGAAACCTGCAGCACAGGTGACAGGCAATGGAAGTCCTTGGAGGGTTTGCACCCAAGCTGGCTGGGGCTGGGACACTGTGCAGGCACCTCCTCCGCTGTCCCTTCCCTTCCCCGGGGCCCAGAAGCATGGGGAAGGGAGCTCAGCTCCCTCACATCCCCTGGGTAAATGGATGAGATGAGGAAAATTGCATTCAGGCCAAAAGAAAGAAAATTACAGCTGTTTGCCCCTGTTATTTCCAGGGCCATAGTAAGAGCTGCCTGTGTTGTTTTAACTTTTGGCTGGTTTTCCTGGAAGCTGCTCTCTTGCCCCTGGAGAAAATGACGATTGCAAAACTGCAGCACTGAGCAACTGCACCTCCTGTTCCCAAACTGTACCTTAGGTCAGGGTGGCTGACTTTTACTATTCTGAAAGCACTGGGGTTTTGGGGGACAAGCCAGGTGCCCTGAATGCTTGAAGTCCCTCTAGCTTTGTTCATAGTGGCACAGACAATGATTTCTTTAGGACTGCTTTCTGTACTGACTCTTGCAGCTGCGGTTTTGCTGACAACACAGTACTAGGTCCAGTTGTGCAGGTGCAAATAACTGTGATCCTATTTAAAAATACATAGCCACATGCACAGCAGGTGTAAGCAAGTAAGAAGACAGTCTTTGAAATTTGAACACAAACCTGTGTTCCCTTTATCTTTGTAAAATTGCACCCATGCTTGTCCTGCAAACAGGAAGAAAAGTGCAGATCCTCCCTGTATTTTGGAGCCTGTTGGTGTCTTTTCCTGCGTTTTTCGGAAGGATTCATAAAATGGAGTTGCCATGATGTAAGAAGACCAAAGGAGGCAATTTCTGTTTCTTTTTGTTTGTTTGCCTGTTTGTTTTTCCTCAAGTGAGCTACCACAGCTCTGCTCCTTCTCCTTCTACCCTCTCGCCAGTCACTTCCCCCTCCTTTGAGCTGATCCTGTAGCAAAGTGACTCAATCATGCTATTTGTGGCACAACAGTCATTTTTCTTTCCAGCAGTCTCTGATGTCAGAGACCGGGGAGGATGACACCCTGGCAGCCCCCTGCCCCCTTCAGCAAGTGTTCAAGCAACTGGTAGGATCAGGCTCAAGTGCTGAATCAGACTCCAAGGTCTAAGTTAGCACACATGGAAGTCAATGGGTATTTTGTTTCTGACTTCAGTGAGAACAAGATCAAGCTTCAGATATAACTTGTTTGCATGAGTAAAAGAAGCCCTTTATTCCTCTGCTTTGCTCCATTGTCAAAGCTGTGTGTCAGAAAAACATATGCTTGGTTTTGGTAGAATTAGCAAATTAATGGATGAAGGAAGTGCAGCAGGTGTAATATAGCTACATCTTAGGAAAGCGGTCAATACAAAAACTTACTCCAAAATTAATTCCCACTGGGCTTGGATTAAAAGCTGGTTGCCAGATCTCCAACAAAAGGAATGCATAAACAGTAGTGGGCTGTGCTGGGGTGGTGATACTGGGCTGCTGTGGGGCTGGAGTCAGAACTGGTGTTCCCTACCCCCTTCCCCAGAGAGTTAGCAGATGGTATAAATCCCAGAAGGCCAAATAGGGTCCTGGAGCCAAGATCCACCTCAGAGGACACTCTTACCTCTGCAAACACGAAGTGGGATGGGGGGATGCAAACCAGCAGTGCTGACAGGGTTTTTAGGAGGTTTTTTTTTAACCTCTGGCATGTTGGTGCCTGAACTCACCTGGCCCCCAAACATCTTGCAGGAATTAAAAGTGCTTGTGAAGCACAGGAGAGCTGGTCACCTGTGGCACCCAGCAGGAAAGTGCTGAAATGATGTCGAAAGTCTGCAATGTGAAGGGAGGCTTAAAGGAGCTACCCACAAAGACAAAGCAATCAGCTATTGGGAAGTGGAGGGAGGTGGATAAAATAGTGAGGAAGAGCTGGATGGCACTGGCTGAATTCAATATATTTTTCCTCCTAACGGCTTTTTGTCAGAAGTTGCATGGGTTTCATCAAATTTTAAACAAAAAATTAGGGAGAAATTTTTCATTTAAGAAAAAGCTTTTCAGAGAATGGTGATGTTTCACTCCTAATTTTATGTAGAGAATTTTTCACTTATGTCAATATTTCCTTCACTATTTCAAGCTGCTTTACTACCGCTACTGACGTCTGAATAACACAGAGAATCATCAAAGGCTTTCTCTGGACCTCCAGAGACTGTCTAGTCCACCCTACCACAATATTCAATAAGCTTTACATTGTCACACATACAAGCTATACATTACAGTCTGAGGTTTTTTTCCTTTTCTAGACCATGTAGCATCCATTTGGTAGTGAAACATGTTGACATGTCAAATGCTGACGGCATCAGTATTTTGCTATCTGTTTTCAGATACCTAAAAATAGAAACAACTGTGACAATGCTGAAATTCTCATATGGTAATTTGCCATCATATTTGAAATCAGCTTTAAAATATCCTTCAGGGAAATCTTGAAGCTATTTGATATCATTCTGATTAGGGACAAAACCAGATTCCAGCAAAACAGGTGCTTTGGAGAGCCCAGACTGCATTCCTGAGCTTTCAGGCGGAGCTGGCGGGCTGGGATGCCGGGAAGCAGGCGCGAAGACGGGTGGACAGCAAGTGAGATGCAATGCCTGGCTGGCGAGGAGCCCAGGCAATGTAAACCGAGCAACTGAAAAACTGCAGAGGAATTTAATGACAGAGACTAAGTCCTATGCAGAGAGAATGAGAAATCTCCTCCTGCGAAGGTGGCAGTGGTGGTGGGGAGCGTGTGCCTGTGTGTTGTGGGGGTTTTTTTATTCCTGTCCATGATAGTTACAGCAACGAGGTGTGTTTTAGAGATGAGGCGGTTTGGATGTGTGCAAAGGTGCCAAGGCATAGTGGGGATCTCCTGGAGAAGCAGGGCCCTGCTATCCTCATCAGTGTAAATACCTGTTCAGTGCTTAAAGTAAGGGGGAAAGAACTGTCATGCTTCAAAATTTGCAGTTTTAAACTGAGAGAAGCTGGGTGTATCTGCTTTGGTGGCACTTAATTTCTGCTTTTCACGGGGCAAGTTCCCGTCAGTCAGCTGCTCCCTGCGAGGCAGCGGCTCCTGGGGAACATCAGCCCACGCATTGCAGCAAGCTACTGCTGACCCACTTGTGGACCAGACCTTGTTCCTGGGCAAGGCAGCAGCTAGACCACCACTTCTAGCTCACCTTAGATAGGGAAGCAACACAGGTTAACAGACATATGTCAAGCATCCCACCCACTCGCTCATCCAACACCAGGTACGCTGTCAGTCTCCCATGCCACCCTGGTGCGCAGTGCCTCCAGGGCTGCCCTGTCTGCTCTCCAAGGCCGAGGCTTCTGCTAGAGCTCATCTTGGGTATATCTTCGTAGCTCTGATCTCCAACCTGCCTCTTGATCCGGACTCAGCTTTGTCTATATTACATTCTCCAGGTCCCAGCCTAGGGTTATTGGGTTCTCCAACTGGGAGAAAGGTTTCTCTTGCTCCTGTCTCACTTGAAGCCTGCTGTTTGCAGCCATGTCCTTGTTCTCTCCATGGGTGTTATTTGATTTTCTGCAGAGAAGATGGCCTAATGGGATAAGACTGAGGAGTTTTTTCTGTACTGAGACCACTGAGCAATTTTCTTCTCCCATCTCACAGGCCAGAAGGGAAGAAATTAGCAATTTTTCTTCCCCTTCCTTCTCTGAGAGAGGTTTCTCTGGAAATGTGAGAGATGATTCAGGCTCTACTCTGTCTCTAGTAGCTCTGCCTGCTCCCTCCACAGGTTAGATAAAGGCGACAGAAATCTCTCCTTTGGCAGCTTGAATGCAAAGAGTTGGGCTTATGCCCATCCATCAGGCCCCTTGCAGCTAGTCCTACAGCCTTGTAACTGCTCCCACCATGGAGCTCTGCTTTGGGCCAGCTCCGTAGCACAAAGATGTGAGGGTGGGAGAAGAGTTTGTTAGGTGGGTGAGGAGAAGTGAGAATTTAATTAGGAGCTCGGCTCCCCAGTTGAGGTTAAGGACAGTTCCCCTTCTGCTTTTTTGCCTCCTAGGATTGGGATGAGTGAGTTAGCTGGAAACACTGGAAGGATTTTTAATAATACAGAATTTCAGAATAATCTTAGAAGCTGTGGAAGAAATTGGAACTCACTAAAGCAGCAAGCCAGAGCTGCTTCTCCATCCTTAATGTTGCAAGAACAGAGGCAAGCATCATCAGGGCCTGGCTGGAATTTCTGCCTGTGCTACATCTCCTAGAAGTCTGACTTGTTTATTAGCAAAAATAGAGGTCAAGGACTATCCACAAACAGCTGATTCCCATTGTCTCTGCACAGATCACTGAAACGGCTTGAGTGTCCTGAACCCCTGGCTCACTCTGGCAGCACCTCTTAGTCTTCCTGCTTATCCTATCCCGGCCACCAGTCTGAGCCCATCCCTGGACCCTGTCTATTCTTTGCCAAATCCCACAGGTTTAAGTCATGGGTTACTGTTTTATTAATTCAACTTCATCCCAGCCTGATGCTGTTGAAGGAAGAGACCTCCTGCTCTGTTAAGTGCAGGTCACTTGTCTGAAGCAACCATAGAAAATGAATCTGTTTTTAAACATGTTCCACTTGGGTCTCTCTTGTCCCCCGATCCAGTAGACAACTTGCCAGATGCACAGCGCATTTGGAATAAAGAGGCAGGAAAGCAAAACCTTACAGCCAAGGCAACTCTGCTTTGTACTCTCCCAGGGTAGAAAAATGTTTGATTTAGATGACTGGTACCCTAAGTGCTAGTTTAGAAGAGGGTTTGGTTTTTTTCTTCCCTATCTGGGTGCAGTGCACACTGTTATTTATCAAAGGATGTCTATGCAAGCACAGATGCTTTTGGAATCAGAGTGACCTTAGCAGGGTTGTGCCAAGGCTTATGGAGTCAGTTTTAGGAAAAAAGACACAAGAGGAAAATGTTCCCTATCCTTGCCTTGCTCTTGGTTCTAACATGACCTCCCGGAGTTTGCAAAGATTGGACCGTGTTAAAAGAATGGCAAAATTCACTATGGGTTTATAAATCCCTCCAGGCCCTTCGAAGTTTGTGCTTACTCCCAGGCAGAATGTGACATTTGCCAACGTGTTTTTAAGACTGACGTTGAGAATTTACAGAGTAAAAATTCAATTTGTTTTTTTACCATGTTCAGTAAAACATTAACTTTGCATCTCTCTTTCTCCTCTTAGTCACCAGAATTCCCTTAGGAGTCTAACTTGCCCCGTGGGGCAAGCTTGTACAAGTCCTGTGAAACTCGAGCTGCTTCCTTCCGTTCTCCTTATTGCTGCAAACTGTTGTGAGCTTTGGAGTCTGTATCCCGGGGGGACAGGAATATCTTCAGTTTCTCAGGAGATCTGAAATCCAAAAAGTTGCAAGTAGCAACTTATAAAAAGGTTTATCTTTTGCTGTGAGGGTGTTTGTGTTAGTCCCTGCGTAATGACATTTAATCCATAACTCCTGAACTGCTGGCTCTGTCTTGCCTTGAATTAGGAAGGCCATGGTGGGGGTATTTGTGTTATACTCCTCCTATTCTTCTCTGTACTGAATTTTAGGCAGCATCCTTTTGAAGTCAAAGGTATCAGGGAACATTCCTGGGCACTGAACATCAGTGACCCACATAGTCAATTTGTTTCCTGGGTTTGATCTGTGTCCATGAATAGTCTCTTGGGCATTTCCCAGTTAGAGCACAGCAGAGGCTGGTGACCATTCTCAATAGACGTATTACATGTGGTCAGACTCTTTTTCTGAAGGGTAGGAATGTGTTAAGTGTAGACAAAGGCTGTTCCGTACCAATTGACATTGGCCCAAGAAACCAGTGCCAGGCACGTTTAGTTTGCTGGTATAGACACAGTTATGATGCAAACAGTGCACTAGTTTATTTTGTAAGGATGAGCTTAAGGGGAAAGGGACCCCACTTGCTTTAGGAACCCCTCAAGGATAATAGTGTTCCCCTCTCTCCCGTCCAGTCCTCCTTAGAAAATCTAGACCTGCTGCTTTTGAAATCAGAAAGTATTTTGGGGAAGTCATTTTCTGCCCCTTGCACTTGTAGCTGGTGAATTTGATTCTCCCAACACACTGGAGATGATCTAGAGCATGAATGGCTGACTGAGGCCCTTCAGAGCTGAAGTTCAGTAGAGGGAGATCTGACTTGGGCCAGAGCTGAAAGAGCAGCTACCTTGGAGGAAGCCAGCAAAAGCATAAGGAGGAGATGGAAAGAAGACATTCAACCACGACAGGTTTTACTGGCAGCTTGGAGCTCTATGCTGCTCTATGCCTGTGAACTTACATAATCATTCTAAATAAGACAGGAGCTGCCATTAATTAGTAAACAGCAATGAAAGGGATCAGAGAAGGAATGAAATGGCTAGCGATGGTCATGTCAGAGAACTGCAATATTCATGGAGGACTGATGGTTTGCAGAAACTTAAGCATTCCCTTTTGAGCTGCAGCTGTGGTGGGACAGTCCTCTGCTTCTGCCAGTTCAGCTTGCAGAGCAGGCAGTGGCAGAGGGACAGCAGGGCGAGGTTGCATTACCTTTCCTGTGTCAGCATCTGCTTTGTCAATACAAGCTTCAAGTGGGCAGAGCTTTTGTGGCTGCTTTTCTAGAGATGGTCTCTGCCTCTCCCGGGGTTGAAGGATCCTCTGCAGAGCAAGGTGTCCACGCTACTTTGGCTTCTGCTTGGATCCACTGGGTGCTGGCAGAGAAGGGGAATCTCCATCAGCCCACAGCCTGCCAGAGCTGCTCGACAACTCATGAATGCATGTCCATTTTTCCCTTTTTTTAAAAAAATGTATGGTGGTTTCTTTAGCGGCCCTGTCTCCCCCCAGATGAACTATGTCCATCTGCCAGCTGGGCAGCGGAGTAGCACGTCAGTGAGGACTTGGCTGGTTAATAGCACGGCTGCCTACAGACCTTAGGAGAAATGATTAGGGCAAGGGCATGAATGTCTTTTATGTGGGGAAGGAGGTGTAAAGGTTGTGACACATGACAGGGCTCACCCAGAGGCCCATGGGGCGGGCAGAGGTTGAAGGAGGAAAGGGGAGCTGGAGATGGAGGGTGGTGGTGTCTGGGCTCAGCAGCTGGAGGAAACAGGACTGCTTCATTGAGCGCATCATGCAAAGCGCAGGCAAGCCTCTCCCCTCTGATGGGCAGTGTCTCTGTGAATCGCCATCAAAGCAGATAAAATTTCACACCACACAAATTTTTGAATTTAAAAGGGGAGGGAGGTGGGTAGAGAAACGGGAGCGGAGGAGGAGGAGGGAGAAGACTCAGCCTGGCTGGGCGCCAGCGCCTCTTGCTAACGCCATGGGGAAGGTGGCATCCTTCCCCGGTGTTCCCTCCAGCCCCCGCACTCCCTGCTCCCTTTCACTTTGGTCGTGTCTCCTGGAGGCAACGTGCTCTGTCTAGAGATGTTTACAGGGTGATGGTTTGTTCTCTGTCTCCTCATCTCCATTCTCACAGAGTGAGTATCCACTCCTCCTCTGCTTTCTGTATTTTAACCTCTCATTCTTCTCCAACTGTCCTTCTCCAGGCTGCTTTACTTCTTGTTTCCCCTGATCCCTCTCCTCTGTTCCCTCACCCTGGTGGCCTTCTGTCCTGCACTGTCTGCTCTCCTGTTTCTCACCCCTATTCCTGCCTCCTCCATCAGTGCTCATGCTGTCATTCCTCTTTGATTCTTTCCTCATTTTTCCACCTTATAGTTTCCTTCCACCTGTATTGCCTGTTAACCCTGTTGAGACACCCAGGAGCTCCTTAGTGTCAATCCTCCATCTGTCTCTCCATCCAGTCCTCCCCATGCTGTCTTCTACATGCCAAACAAACACATCTCTTCACACAACAGCTCAGAGCATATCAAGGCAATCGAGGCATGAGGCAGAGGTTGGTCCTGTGGCCTTCTGGACCAGAGACAGCAAGTGGTGTGACCTCACAAGGTTGCTGAGGTGCCCCAGTTTTGCTCCCATTCCCCTGTGGCTATGAGATGTGAGTGGAGCCTCTCATCTGTTTATGAGTCCCACCTGCCCATAGTACACAGCCACCAACGGAGCTAAAGAAATATCTTGTTGGCCTCTCTAGGAGCAAGTGAATATTGAATCAGTCATAGAGGACACAGGTGGATATTTCACCAACAGGTGCTGTGTTAAAAAAAAACAATGCCAGGGTTGTGATGATGTGGGTCACCCATGGACTTCAAGCAGGGTATGGCAAAAGGAAGTTGATATCCAGGATATTTTTTGAGATCTGAAGTCTAAAGAATTAAATACCCTCTTCCTCTCTGGGATATCACTGCTTTATCCCAAATAGGGATGATTTATTAGGGTTTAGGAAGCCTGGAGGCAGGACCTGACCTGAACCTGGTGCCCCATGCCAGCTGCCCCTCGCATCTTGTCATGCTGCAGGAGCTCCACATTCAGGTGGTCCTGCAGTGCCGGCGTCCCTGGGCTTGCCAGGCACAGCTGACCATGGGCACAGCACCGCAGCTGAAATGCTCCAGATAAGCAGGTGGCTACAGCCCAGGACAGCTGCGTGCAGCTGCCCTACCTCTGCTCTGAAAATAGAACAAACCCTTCACTCTACATCATCCCAATTCGCACCTGCACGAGCAGTGTTCCATGGGCAGATCACCAGGAGTTTGGGACCTGTAGCCACCTGGCGTACCTCTGGAGAATGCTGAGCTATATGGTGTGGATACACCCACCCTTAAGTCAGAAGGAAAGAGAAATTATCTGGCTTTTGGGGACAGATGCCCTCTTAAACTTGTTTTTCTCCATTCTGTCCTACCTGTCCTGAGGTTCTCTTCTTTTTGAATCAACAAGGCTAAATTCTGCCCTGAATGTAAATCTCTGCTGATATAAATTGTTCTGATCTTGCAAAAATCATTGGAGTGGCTCTGGATTTATGCCAGCTGTTGGTGTGAACAGGATTTGGCGCATGGAGTGTGGTGGCCATAGCTCACTGTGTCGTGCTCTGCATTTCCAACCAGCACTGCAGGTGATAAGCAAATCCTGTCGAGAGACGAGAGGGTCCCTCTTGAACCAGAAAAGGCTTCCCCTGGATATCCTTTGTGTGGTCAAGTTAGGCAGCCAGGCTGCAATTTTAGGATGGACAATGTGGAAAAGTTTTAGCCCACAGAGTCCCACAAATGGGGTGGAAAATTTTAATTTAATACATTTTTGCATCTCACACTTTAGGGAAAACAGGAAAATGCATTTGTAACTGCTATTTCCCACGGGTGCAGTATAATATATACAGTATATGCTGTGTGCGGCATAGGGGGATGAGTCATACTCATGTATGACACTCTGGTCTCAGTGCCTGGCCAGGATGGACTCTGCACCTGCCACTTTGGGCTTTCCTGGCAAGGTGCAGCTTCCCCCAGGTGTGCTTCACATCTGCTCCTCCACCGTGGTCTCTTGTGCCCAGCTACCCTGGTCCAGGAGAATTAGGGTGGGAGAGGCACCGCATTTTTAGCAGCCCTCCTAGAGATGCCAAACTGGGAGGCTGTAAAAGCAATATATGCAATCCCAAAGACATGGTGATCATTTTTTTAAGTGGCTCCTGTCCTGTTATACTTCTCCCACTCGGAGCTTTCTCCACCACCCCAACCGCATTAGAGATAAAAGGGTTAAGAGCTCACTTGGGCCCCCTGCTCAGAGAAAGGGCAGTTGCAATGTTGTTTCTAGACCCAGTGAGGATATATATAAATTCCCTCCGTCTCTTCGGATCTATTTATAGCACGGCAGGCAGTGGCAAAGGCTCTCCTCAAGGCTTCATCTCCTACAAACAGTCTTCACAGACAGCAGAGAGATAAATTTAGCACACGAGATTTCTTAAAGAGCCAGCAGCTCTGCGGGGGCTGCACGCTTGCCATGCTACAGCCCCTGCCCCGATACCCCCACTGGGGCAGCCCTCTCCTGTGGGTGCTTGCCCCCCCTGCCCTTTCCTCCCCCCCTTCCAATTTTCTGTCCAGCTTCACCCATTCTCTCCCCTTTTCTGGTCTCTTTTTCTTTCTTTTTTTTTTTTCCCCTTCTTTTTTGCTAGTTCGCCATCTCATCCTCTCTGCTTTCTTCTTTTTCTTTTTTTTCCTCTCTTTTCTCTCTCCCAGGCCACAGGGCTCAGAAGATAAAGCTTTCTCGTTAACAGTTCACTGGTTATGCCTACACAGTAAAAAATGTGTAGCTTGATTAATGCCTTCCAGATGGTTAATTGAAAAAAAAAGAAGGGGGGGAATGCACCAATGTCTGCCCCCTCTTCAGCACTCTGCACACATACGTTGCACTGGAAGAAAACTGCATTAAAGGATGAGGGGACAAATATATTTGAGATATAGGGGCAGCCTGTTAACTGCAGGGCAGTGTTGCCAGTCTGGTGAGTTAGCTGTTGATTTACCCTGTCCCTGCTTCATGCCCTCTTCCCTCATCTATCCCACCCTGAAATTCCCCATCCCAGAAAGCGATGCTCCTTCACGTACAACATGTAACACACACAAACCCTCCTTGCACCCTCATGTGAACCGCACCACAGGCATCGTGCTGCTCTGCCCCGACCCTGTGCTCTGACATTCCCAAAGAAATGCTGACCCTCATTCTCTCCCCATATTTATTTTTTGGGAGAATGCACATGCACCTCCATGTGTCTTTCATGAATCTTGATCATGCAATCAGCTGCGCGAGAGTGACTCTGTTACCGGAGCTGTGAGCCTGCAGGAGCGGGAGGGCCCTGTTGGTGAGGTCGGGGCTTTTGGATTTGGGAGTGCCAAAGTGGGTGCGATGGAGGGGGCATGGGGAAGGGGGAGGCGGGCAGCAAGTAGGGTCATTGGGGCAACTCAGGAGGAAAGGGGAGGTGATAATGTGGTCAGCTGTTCTTCTCCATAGGTCATTGCTGGGCAATTTAATCAGTACATCTTCTGTTTTACGGACATGTGTCAGCTCTCTCCCTCTCACAAACTGACTCTCCTCTTCCCCCCCCTGCCTGTAGCTCTGCCTACTCCTGGTTTCTTTGTCTCTCTCAAGGGAGAGAGAGGAGGAACACAAATCCCTCCCCACCCCGTTAATAGAGATACTGCCTTGTTGATGTGAGTCACGAAGGGTTTAAGCCATGCAGTTGAGGGTGAGCTGCATTCAGCCCCCCTCCTCGTCCTGCATACCTCCCACCACGGATCTCCCTGGTTTCCAGGGAAACAGCGGCCCCAAATGCTGCCTGACTTTCACGTCTGCCTTTCATTTCTCCATTTTATTTTTTTTTGTAAGAAAAAAACCACACAACTGACTTTTTTTCTCCCTTCCCCTTTTAGGATCACCACCACGGCTGCTTGCATGATGGACCTGCGGAGGTACCCCCTGGACCAGCAGAACTGCACGCTGGAGATCGAGAGCTGTGCGTATGCCTCCTGCCCACCCTCCGCCACACCGTGCCACCAGGCCCAGCTGCAGCTTCCCACTTATGGGATGCCTCCTAGGGGTGTTACGGGCCACCCCTCCTGGAGGATGTCCCCTAGGGCAGGACCAGGCTCCCTCATCCAAATTCCATCCTGAGGGGACCTCATGGGTAAAATGCCCAGGAAAACGGAGTTCTAGTAGCAGCCTGGGCATTAAAATCACTCTCACCCTCAGGAGGGTTGTGAAAGCCTCCCTTAACCCTAAGAAAGCCCTGGGAGCCTGCCGTTGCTTGTGGCAGACCGAGTTCTGCAGGAGAGGTGGAACCCAAGCCCTCCCACAGTCCCTCCCCACCTGGATCTTCCGTTGACTCCTATGGAAAGCCTCTCCCGTCTGCACGGAAGAGTTCCAGTTCTCCCCCATAAAAAATGCACCGCAGTGTCCCCACAGGAGTGGTCCAGAGTGGCAGGTCTCATAGTAATGATGATGCAGCTTCAGTGGTGATTATCAGAGAATTGCTTTTTTCATAAACGAGGTCCCACACCATCCATAGTCAGGAGACACCATGCCACCTTACCAGCCCTGCCTGCGCTTGGAAGCCCCCTTCCCGCTTGCCACTAGGGTTGCTTGGGATGCACTGCCATTGCAGTGCTTGGCGTGGCGGGTAATGGGATGTAAATTAGGTCCTGCTGGAGGCACTAATGACATGTGATTTCTGGCACTCCTTAACGTTTTGAGAACAGTTTACGGTACAACCAAGAAAACAGAAGGCAGAGAATTATCCACAGTTCTCCATGTTGCAATTTTGTTCTTAATGGGACATGTCAAGCCAATTTGTTAGTTGAAGCTACGTTTCCTTACAATATTTCTAAGATCCACGCAGAGATGAAGAGATTCAATTGTTTCTGTCCTCAGAGCTTTTGTCTTTTGCACACTTGCACATTCGAAATCTGCAGGGCTCCATTTTGTTTGCTTCCATGTCCACACAACTCTGGAATAACAGTCCTTTTATGGCTGGGTTAAAAACCAAAGTATATTAAAAAAAAAAACCACAACCGCAAACCGAACCACCAAAATAGCCCTTTTGTGGTGCAGGGGTGCTGGATTTATAAAGCAGCAGCAGGCAGCTGGGGTTTCCTTCCCCACAGCATCTCAGGGCACTTACCTGCAGAAGATAAGCCAGTGCTGGCACTACCTGTTGATCCCATCCCTCCATCCCAAAA
>NW_009636182.1:18808-50833 GCF_000690535.1 Cariama cristata
ATAGCCATTGTTGCATACACCCCTGCCTAGCTGTGTGCCAGGATTCAACAAAAACCTGATGAGGCAGGCAGCAATCAGGCTGTTAATCTGACGCTTTAAGACGTCATATCAATACTTTATGATATTTCAGGTTGAAATGACTTGTCTTTGTGAAAGTTCTTTTACTTTTTAAAAGTAAAATGGAAATTTGGTTTTCTTTTTAAAGCTAGAAATCAAAGTGAAGCGTTTATTTTTAGATGGAACCTTTCCCTTTAGAATCACTTTAAAAAATGGCTTCCTGAAAAACATGTTTGATTTCATATTGCGTAATGCCATAATAAAAAAAAAAGTACAAAAATTGATACCCAATACCAGCAGGGCATAGAATAAATGGTATAGAGCTAGTTAACTGCGAGATCTCCTAAAATTAGTTACTGTAATTTGACATTTTCATTGCTGATCAGGAAGTAAATTTGAAGTCACTGCTGTTAAATTTGTGGATGATGAAGATAGCAGTCTGCGTCGCTTGCTCGCTGCACATTTGAATACCTCCCAATTTGAATGCATCCAGAATTCATGTGAATAGAGCTAAATGCGGAGGTCTGTGCCTCGGTGCGGGAGCACGGGCCAGGCTGTCAGACTGAGGGGCTCATACCCACACGGGTGCTGACTGGGGGAAATGATGAAGGGATGGCAGCCTCCAGCACCACTGCTGGAGGTTTTGTAGCATGGCTCTGACAAAAAGGGCTGGAGTGAGCCTTGGTTATATAAACCAGGGGAGCCATGAGTCAGAGCAGGGAATTGATTGGCCTCCGAATACGTTGCTGGTGAGATGGGGAAAGAAGATCTGTCTATATTTGGTTTCCAAAATTTAGAAAGGAAGTTGAGAAATCAGAAGAGGTTGAGAAAAGATCCTAAAAAGTGGTTCAAGGGCTGGGGCAGATGTTTTGCAGTGAGAAACCTCAATAGCTCAGTCTGGTGTGTTTACTGCAAAGGAGGTGGAGAGGTGACTTATTTACAGGCTGGGTGCACCTCTGCAGAGGGGGAGCACTGGGTGGAAAGGGCTTGGTAACCTCCTAGAAAAATTCAGAACAACCACCAGAGTCTGAAAGTCTGAGCCAGATAAATTCAATGTAAAATTGCACACAGTGTTTTTAGCTGTGACGGTGTTTGAGCCACTGGACTCAACCACCGGGAGGAGTGGGGGACTGTTTCTTTCTGCTTTCTACGCTTGGTCTCAGTGTTCTGGGAGAGATGCTGCAGCCAGCTACAAGTATCAGTTCCTGTGCACAAATCTGGGGTATTCGAGGTGGTGCAACACCTTGTGACACCCCAGTGTCTGTAGCAGACGAGATGAAGGGTCCTGAATCTCTGTGGTCTTGTGGATGTGGGTGCTTTACCACTTACTGCCATGGGAGCAGGAGCATGCCATGGGGGGAGGAGGTGGAACCCTGGCTTAACTGATTTTCATCGGAAGCAGATCTACCATGGCATTTGAAAGATTATTATTTTTTAGCACCCATGAATAAGCGCAGTAATGACTGAAAGCGCAGGATGTGGGCTTGGAGACTACACAGTCATCAAATAATTCAGTTTGGGAAGACACCTCAGGGTGTCTCTAGTCCAGCCCACAGCTCAAAGCAGGGTCAGCAATGAGATCAGTCCAGATTGCTCAGCTCTTTGTCCACTCAGGAGCTGCAGGATGACACCGTCCTCAAAGGTTCAGCTCTGATCTGGGGTAATCCTTGTCCCCCTAAGGTTAGGTAGAAGAATTTCTCCTCCATGGTACATTCAACAGCTCTTCATTCCCCTAATCCCACTAATACACTGGTGCTGGTTTTGGTGGCAGCTTGCCCTAGTGGATCTTAGCCTTGCTGGGTATTGCTAGCCAACTGCCTCTCTGCTGTGAGGGCTTGTGGATAAGGCAGGCTGTCATGCTGCAATGCAGGTTGTAAATAAAAGCTGTGTGTGGACATAGGTGAAGTTCATGCTCTAAAGGAAGCCTTGCACCATGCTGTACCAAAGCCTGTACATATCTTACTGCTTATTTGCACACAGAGGTGCTCCCATGCAGCTCTGCACTTTGCTTGGAATAAGAGGCCACCCCTTCTGCAGCAACAGCCACAGTGCTTCACCAGTTTGACAAAAGCAGCGTTAATTTTCAAGTGGAGATGAATCCTTGCCCACAAGGGCAATGGACAGGGCTGTGAACATCACACTGATGGGAGGGGAGCTGCATTATTTCGTCCACTGGGCCTCATTCCCTGTGAGTCCAGAGCATTCAAGCAGGTGAGGTAAAAGGCCAGCTTGGCTGAGCAGGGATCTTCTTCTAGAGCCAAGGCTGAGAAAGAAAGTATATGGCCACTGGAAGCAAGGCCAGGTCACATGGGAGGACTACAAAGATGCTGTTCGCCACTGTAGGGAGGAAATTTATGCGGCCAAAGCTCATTAGAGTTGAAGGTGGCTAGTACTGTGGGGGACAAAACAAAGGGCTTTTAAAAATACGTTAATAGTACAAGACAGGGCAGAAATAACATTGACCTGTTAATCAATGAGAATGGTCACCTCACAAACAGGAACATAGACAAAGCAGAGACGTTTAATGCTTTCTTTGCCTCGGTCTTCAACACCGATGATGGGCTCTAGGACTCCCAGAGCCCTAAGCTGGAGAACCATGACTGTGAGAATGATAAACTTCCAACGTATCCTAAATTTGTGTGCAATTTGCTGCTCCAGCTAGATCCCTATAAGTCTATTGGGTCCGATGGAATTCATCCGAGGGTAGTTAAGGAGCTGGCTGATGTCATAGCAAGACCTCCCTCCATGATTTTTCAATGCTTTTGGGAATCTCGAAAGGTCTTGGTTGACTGGAAGCTGGCAAACATCCCAGTTTTCAAGAAGGGCAACAGGGACAGCCCTGGTAACTACAGGCATGTTAGTCTTACTTCTGTGCCTGGCACAATTATGGAGAAGATTATTCTGGGAATTATTGAATAACACCTAAAAGACAATGCAGTCATTGGTCCCAGCCATCACAGGTTCACGAGGGGAAAGTCTTGTTTAACCAACTTAATTTCTTTCTATGACAAGGTTACCCACCTAGTTGTCCAAGGGAAACCAGTCAGTGTAATCTTTCTAGGTTTCATTAAAGCTTTCAATACTGTCTCTCACGGTATCCTCCTGGACAAAATGTCCAGTATACAGCTGGATAAACACATAATGCAATGGACGAGCGATTGTCTGAAGGGTCAGGCTCAAAGGGTTATAGTAAATGGGATTACACTGGGCCGGTAACCAGTCATCAACAGGTTTCCACAGGGATCCATCTTAGGGCCAGTGCTCTTTAATGTCTTCGTAAATGACTTGGATGCAGGACTCAAAGGAATACTTAAGTAAGTTTGCCAATGACACAAAATTGGGAGGAGCTGTCGACACCCTTGAAGACAGAGAGGCCCTGCAGAGAGAGCTAGGCAGTCACCAACTGTATGAAGTTGAACAAGGGCAAGTGCTGGATTCTGCACCTGGGATGGAGAAACTCTGGGTGCGCATACGGACCGGGGAAAAAGAGGCTGGAGAGCAGCCCCACAGAGAGGGATCTGGGGGTTCTGGTTGATGGCAAGTTGAACATGAGTCAACAGTGTGCCCTGGCAGCCAAGAGGGCTGGCCGTATCCTGGGGTGCATCAAGCACTGTATTGCTACTCAACTGAGGGAGGTGATTGTCCCACTCTACTCTGCATTGGTGCAGCCCCACCTCAAGTACTGTGTGCAGTTTTGGGTACCACAATATTAAAAGGATATAAAGCTACTAGACAGTGTCCAAAGGAGGGCCATGTAGTTGTTGGAAGGTTTAGAGGGGAAGTTGTGTAAGGAGTGGCTGAAGTCACTTGGTTTGTTCAGCCTGGAGAAGAAGAGACTAAAGGGAGACCTCATTGCGCTGTACAGCTTCCTCACAAGGGAGAGTGGAGGGGCAGGCACTGATCTCTTCTCTCTAGCAACCAATCATAGGACTTGAGGGAATGACATGAAGATGTGCCAAGGGAGGTTTAGTTTGGATATCAGGAAAAGGTTCTTCACCCAGAGGGTGGTTGAGCACTGGAATAGGCTTCCCAGGGAAGAAGTCACGGTGCCAAGCCTGGCAGTATTCAAGAAGCATTTGGACAACACTCTCAGACATATGGTGTGAATTTTGGGGTTGTCCTGCACAAAAATAGAAGTTGAACTCAATGATCCTTCTGGGTCTCTTCCAACTCAGGACATTCTGTGATTCCATGATTCTATGATCTGGGGAGTCTTCCTCCTGGGACTGGCTTTGGGTGCCTCAGCACTTCCAGCCCATGCAGCCCTGCCTGGCATGTATAGTTTGGAGTTAAAGTAAGAGGCTGTACCCTTGGTTGAATTAACAAATCCATTATCCTGAAACGTAAGGGACAAGTATTTGCTGCCAGCCTGACCCCTCTTCCTCTCTTCTCCCATTACTGCTCTTTTAGGCCAGCACTTGGTAAAAGCTGCTCCTGATCTGAGAGACTCTGTCCACTTCTTGGGTCCAAATTTTGACTGAAAGTACTTAGAAGAGGGAGATGCTCTGATGTTCAAATTTCTTTTTCATTGCTATTGTAAATGTTTTTCTGGGAATTTTTAATACTCAGATGCTCAGTTTACCTAGTCCTTATCAGAAAGTATTATGTGGTCTCCCCCTTCTGGTGAAAGGAGGCAGTTTTTAAAAAGCAAGATGGTGTGTTTGGTGCATTTGACAGAGTCTTCTGAAACACAAGTCCCTGTCATGTCAGCCATGGAGATTATGTAGTGCAAGTCAAGGTTTGTTGGGCCACTTCTCACCTTTTTCTCCTGAATTCTATCCAGAAGTGGGAGTTCTGACCAATTTGTTCCTCTTCTCCTGGGAACTGTACTGCCAAGCTCAGCTGAAGAAGAAAAGTATGTCAGCAGGGAGGGGCTATGCTTGCTATCTGATGGTGTGGGCTTTCCTTTGCATCCCCTTCCAAATCACCTTAGTGAAAATGGGGTTGTCATCTGCTCCAACTTGTCAGCTTAGCTCCTGCTCTGTACTTCTTCATCTCTGCAGATGGTTACACGGTTGATGACATTGTCTTCTTCTGGCAAGGAAATGATTCTGCTGTCACAGGGATGGAGGTGCTAGAACTGCCCCAGTTCACCATTATCGAGCAGAGGCTGGTGAGCAGGGAAGTGGTCTTCACCACCGGTGAGTGTCTGCTGAAGGGATGCGATGGAATGTGCAAACCTTCTGCTGATCAATGTCAATGTGGTTGTTCCTCTGATTCAGATGCTGAGGCACTAACTTAGGATCTAGTCTTCAACTTAGGGTCCTGTTCCTTCGGAAAAGAGGCATCTTCTGTGCCCACCAAGTTTGCTTTTTTTTTTTTTTTTGGCTGCTTCTCTTCAGAGACTTATGGAATCATTTTTTTTTTGCTGCAGTTGTTTTCATTTCTTAGTCAAAACACCAACTGAGCTCAAAACAGAACCTCTTTAGAAAGTTCTCGGCCTTTACCTTATTTTTATGTGGTTTGCAACTGGCTCTTGAAGCTAATATAGGTGCAACGGTAAGTAGAAGAATGTATCAGTTGAAAAGCAAGTGGTTTATGAAATGATGCAAACCCATCTGTACACACCAATAAAAAGATCTGGAGAGAATACCTTGGATGATTCAGATACTGCCAGGTGGAAAGTTGGAGCGGTTTAGCTTTTGGTTGCTGTCTTCACTTAGGTCTGGCATGGAGTTCACTGCCAAAAGAGTATGCCACACACCTGTTAAATAGGACAATTTTTGAAATGTCATGAAATCACAGCTTGAGTCTATCAGCGGTGGTGGCAGATGGTAATGTTACAATAGTGCCTCAAGGGCATGCTGGGAGCAGGGTCCCATTGCAATGGTAATCTAGAGGTGCACAAGAAGAAGCAGTATTCCTCTAAAAGAAGTTAGCAGCCTAAATAGCTAAGACCTTCCAAAAAAGACTGGTGAAATACTGTGTTCAAGCCACACAAATGGCACATAATGATGAGAGAACATAACCTCTTTCCCAGTCTAACCTCCTTGATTAAAGGCTGTTGTTCTTTTGTACTTTAGCTGCCAACCCACGATTACACCCATGTTTCAGGCTGCTGTGTGCCTAAGGGATAGAGGTGGGAAGGAGGGATAATTTGGACTTTGTTTCACAGCAATGAGAGAGGCCCTGCTTTGTCCCTATCAAAATGATCCTGCTCCAGTGGAAGGACTATAGAAGTACTTACTGTCATCACTATCCCCATTAGGTTTGCTAAAAGATTAGGAGGAAGTTGCAAAACTTGGGGGAAAAAAAAAAAGACCTACAGATTAACTAACAATACTCTATTTGCATATGAATTTGCCTAGTCTGACCATAACCCATTTTTAGAACAGCATGGGAAAAATATGATTCAGATCTTCATTGCTGTTTGGAGGAAAAGCTAGCACATGAAACATTGGAAAATCATCTCACTGTATCCATATATAGGGTTAAAGTCTCCTGTGTAAGCCTGTGTCAAATCGGCACTTACCGTAATAGCAATTTTAGCACTGAACAGACATTCTCCCATGGTGTCTGATATAATAACATAACTTATATAGGGTTTCCTTTCTTCTTAATATTCTGTGCCAACTGAGCAGACTCTGAAGAGCCCCCTTCCAAAAACTGATGAGTCTGCAAAATAAAATGAAGAAAAAAAGAAAGATTTCTCAATATCCCTGCCTCTTGAGAACATTTTCCAAATAAAATTTCAATTCCTAACCTAAGCTCTTACCATAAGTACAGCCTTGCCCTCCTCTCAAACAACATCTTTCAACATCTCACTGACAGGTTCATATCTGCGCTTATCCTTGAGTTTCCGGATTAAGAGGAACATTGGTTACTTCATCCTGCAGACTTACATGCCATCTATTCTCATCACCATCCTGTCCTGGGTCTCCTTCTGGATCAATTATGATGCTTCTGCTGCACGAGTGGCACTGGGTATGTACTTTTTCATTATATGTTGAGGAAGGTGGTTTTTTGAGGGAGATTAACTGGGACAGCTGTAAGAAAGAAAATACCTTTTTCTTTTTGAGGCAGCAACTAAGCAAGCCACATAGGTCTGTCAAATGAAGGACATTTTTTCTGAAAAAAAACTTCAAATTGTCAGCCAGAAGAGCTATTTTTTTTTGTTCAAAAGTATCAGTACTTCCCAAACTTGAGTTTGTACTAAAAGTTCTACCATAAATTCTGTGGGTACAAGTTTAAACTCTATCACATAAGCATAAATGGTCACAGCTTCTCAGACATGTGAAACTCTGATATGCATGCCGTCAGCCCACCAGTCCTTCACTCTGGTTTGTACTTGTTTTCTTAAGAAGAGAAATCTGGGCACCTCTTGGTCAACAGTTGTGCCAGGTTTGGTTAGTTGGATGATAAATGCTGAGGGTGAGTGGTCAAAGAGTAGTCAGAATGATGAGTGAAAGGGTAAAAGATAAAAAAAAAAAAGAAGGGAAGTGACATTACACATTTTCATGATAGTTTAGGCCCCATACAGACACTTTTTGTAGCTGAAGACCTTCATAACCAAGGGAAATGTGGGACAGTAGTTAAAGTTCAAGTTCTTCTTAAGCACATGCTCCCCTAAATAGGAATGTTTTCCTGTAAGAGGAAAAAAAATGAGATCTTTTAAGCAACAGAAGGGAAGTGGGGCTGGATTGCAGATAAGGATTTTGAAGAAGGAACAGGAGAAAGGGAGGATGGCTGGCATATAAGAATGGGACTGTGCAACATGATAGAAAGTTCAGAGGAGACAGGAGAGCCAAGGAGTGAGAAGAATTTCATCTGTGAGTAGGAAAATGCTCAGAGAGGCAATGGAGCACAGGTAGAGGCTGGGTCTTACGGAAAAGGTTGGGGGCTTAAATTAGCTCTAGAAGACAGAGTTTGAGAAGAGTCAGAGGAGGGATGGTTTGTACAGAGGTATAAAATAGATAATTTGGCTATGCTTGCTTGAAGAGACTGGAGCAGGGAGACAGGGAGGGAACAAGAAGAACGTACTAAATTAAAAAGTTCAGTTGCATTGACAAGGGTATAATCAGTGAGAGAAGAAAAAGAGACCATAGCAGACTTTGCTGGCACAGTGAAAGTACAATAAGAAAGGTGGACATGAGATGCACAGCTGTTGAATTTCTGCTGACATCGGGATTCAAAGGAGAAGACAGAAGAAAAACATTGTATATCAGAATGGAACAGCTCTCCCTAAACCCTTCCTGACAGCTCTCTATCTAACTTGTCCTTGAAAAGCACCAAAGAAGGAGACTCCACAGCCTCCTCTGGGCACTTTATCTCCAGATTTACCTGCTTGTACAGTCAAAAGCTAATCTTTGCCTCTGTCCTAAGTCTTCATTATAATTTGTCCAGTTTTTAATGGAGATGTGGAGAACATTCTATTTCCCATTTCTTTACCCCAGATTTCTGGATACTTAGACTACTGTCTAAATATACACAATATAATATATTGTACATATATAATTGTATCTGCCATCTGTTTACTCTTCTGTGAACTGAAGGCTATTAATTCTTTAAATCTTTTATCAGGAATGACATTAAAAATATGATGAGAACGAAGGGGAAACAGGACAAGCAGAGGTCCAGGATACACAGAGAGATTTGAGACCCATCACTGTAGAGGTAGGGCTGAAACCAGAAGAACAAATTAAGGTCATGGAGATTAAGAGAGCTGTCAACAGAGAGAGGATGAGGAGGGACAGTAGAAGCAAAGGAGATCAGTAAGGTAGTAAGAAAAGCGGGACAACAGAGCTAGAGAAGCCAGAAAAAAAGACTAGGTTGAAGATGAAAAGTCACTGCCCTCAAAAGAGGCATGAAAGCTTGTTGCCATCTTTTCTGAAGCTGGCAGAAGAGTGTCAGAGAAACAGATCTGAGGCCACTCTGAGAGTCCAGAGAAGGGAAGAGGCTGAGAAGAAACTGAAGAAGAGGACTGAAGCTGTGAGAGTAACCATGGTGCACCAGGCTCTTGGAGACTGAGTAGATGGGGGAAAAAGTGTGCAATGAGACGAATAAATGTTTATTTAATGCAGGAAATACGAGTAGGCCTACGAAGGACAGCATGAGAACCATGGGAGCAGTGTGTACAGATGATGACTGAAATAGTGAGTGGTAGAGCTGGTGAAAGAAAGGTGGGAACTGATGGGGTCAAGGATGTAGACAGAAGCCTATGAGGCAGGCAAAAAAGAGAGCTCCATGAAGAGGGATTTTCTCCACTCTTTCTCTTATTCATGGCATTGGAAAGACACAGCAGATTATAAATTCATGTCAAGGATACTGAGGCATTCAGTAAAAGGCAGGAAAGCCTGACGTTCATGAAATGGAAAAAAGGGAGGAGAAAAGGTTGAGAGGCAGAGAGCAAAACTGAATGTTCCCTACAACACTGAGGGAAAAAAGGAGGATCAGGGAGGACTTAAAGAACCAAGGTCCAGAGGATGTTGATCCCAATCGTCCTGATGATACTCAGCTTTGACATTTTCTCCCACTGTTGTTGGCTGGTTTATTTTCTGCAGCAATTTGTGCTGGGCAGCTGGGCTTAGAATAATGACAATTTTCTTCCTTTGCATGGCTCCTATCCCTCCTGAAGTTGTCCAGCTGGGAAGAGGGATGGGGAAGTTGAGAGTGGCATTTCAGGAAAACAGCCCACCTTGGTAACAGAGCACCTACCCTCTCCTTACAGGGGTCACCACGGTACTTACAATGACTACCATCAACACCCATCTGAGGGAGACTCTCCCCAAGATCCCTTACGTCAAAGCTATTGATGTTTATCTCATGGGCTGCTTCGTCTTCGTATTCCTGGCACTCCTGGAGTATGCTTTTGTCAACTACATATTCTTCGGGCGAGGCCCCCGGCAGCAAAAGAAACAGAGTGAACGGATCAGCAAGGCCAACAATGAGCGCCACCGTTATGAGGAGAAGAGGGTGAGAGAGCAGGTTTGTCCCCTTCTTTCATTGCGGCAGGAGAATTCAGACTCTCCACTGTTCATTCAATCCTGAGTGAGCTGTGGAGCAGCCTTTCTCCTCTTCACGAGAGATGTACTCCAGTTCCCCTGTCTGGTGATTACTGGGAATTTTTTTCTCCTTGATCATTTTGTCATCATGCTCAAGCTAGTCTCATCAGGCCCATCCTCTTGCATGGGGCAGGTGTACCCAAAAGTAATCCTGTGGCTTTTGGTCCTACTGTGCTGGCAGAATCACACTACCCCACTGAAAAGTTTGGTGCAAGCACATGTGGCTAGTCCTTCACCTCAAGCATCAATGGACAACATTTTCAAATGCAGAAGTCCAGGTTCCGAGCTCACAAATGACCCAGTCAGTGGTATTGTTACACAGAAAAGAGTTCAAAATCATCCCTGATGGTGTGCCCCTGGGTGCGTTGTGCACAGGACATCCCAGCTACATTTCTCTCTGTTATCACTGTTCTAGGTTGACCCTTACGGTAACATCCTCCTCAGCACTCTGGAGATGAACAACGAGCTGCTGGCCACAGACATGATGAGCAGCGTTGGTGACTCTCGAAACTCTGTCATGTCCTTTGAAGGCTCAGGAATCCAGTTCCGCAAGCAGCTGGCCTCTCGGGATGGATTTGGTCACCACCCAACCCTGGACCGCCACGTCCCACTGACCCACCACGCCGCAGCCCGCAACCGTGCCAACTGCCGTCTCCGCCGGCGGTCATCTAAGCTGAAGCTCAAAATCCCAGACCTGACAGACGTCAGCACCATTGACAAGTGGTCACGAATCATTTTTCCAATCACCTTTGGATTCTTCAACCTTGTTTACTGGTTGTACTATGTAAATTGATGCCTGCAGCCTCCAAGAGAGATAGGGACAGACACTCAGACAATGACAACACAGGAGTGTTGTGGTCTTTTGGGTTTGGGTTTTACTCTTTACTATCATTATCATTAATTCCTTTGATTCATTAGATTTATTCTAAGCTTACTCTTCTCTTTTCAGCACATGTAGAACCATGGAGTGTGGGGGGTAAGGGAGACAATGCTGTATGGGAGGGGGTTTGGTTTCAGGGAGGGATGTGTTTGTCTTGATTTTGGTTTCCTAAAAAAAAGCTTAAACCATTGTTAGAAAAGAAAAAACACCAAAAATCAAAAAAAGAAAGACAAAAAAAGAAAAAAATTACAGAAAAAAGAAAAAAATCCAAAAAAAAAAAAACAAAATACAGGAAAAGTTTAAAAAAAAAGGAGGGAGGGAGATTTAAAGAAATTGAGTCAAAAACTGGTGGGGACAATAGGTGATCTTTGGCTGTACTCACTAATGCGCTATCCTCACTTTCATTTCACTACTGAATTTCACCTTTTTCTTCTTAGTATTGTATTTTTTTTAATATCTTTCTTCTATCACTGCTCTTAACCCCTTCATGTTTAGTCTTTCACTGATTCATGAGATGCTGGGGTTCCATTCCCATGCTGTGAGGTTTCTCTTCTTTTTCTCTCTCCCTCTCTCTTGCTTACAAGCCTAAAAGAATCTTTTAAACTGACAAATAAAAATAATATTTATTTTGGAAGACCTGGGAAGGGGGGAGGACAAGGCAATTATTTGGGAAGGAAGAGGCAATGTGGGGTAATGGGAGGGGGGAGGAGGGAGCTTATCAAAAACAAAGGCATATTTGCAAGTTGCCTTTTTCCACCTTCAGGAGTTTGCAAGCTGTTTTTCCTGTATGAATGTGTGTGTGCAGCGCATCTGCGTGTCTGTGTGCGTGTGTGTGTGTATGTATGTATGTATGTAGATATGGGTGTGTGCAAGCATGTTTTCTGGGGAGGGGAGCTGGGGAGGGGGGTTTTGTAATGTCTTTTGTAGAAAGAGAACACAGATGACATTTAACCGGCAATGTTTTGAGGGCAATAGCAGGGTTTTGTTTGCTCATTGCAACTTTGCAAGGTTGGAGTCCCAGCATGTATCAGAGAGACAGAGCTGGGGAGGTAGATTGTGCAAATATATACTTGCTGAGGAAAGAGAGGGCTTTGGGTATCAGCAATGGGACAGTGCTGCTGTTCACCGCTGGCATCTGATCTCCAGTAGACTAAGCTGATTCGGTCCTCAAAGGAGCGGTTGTTCCTAATCATTCCCACCCTGCATCTTTCTTACTGAGTTTGGGGAGAAAAGCAGTTGCAGGACTCTGAAAACTCAACCCTTTTCCCCCTCTACCTGTTCCTTGTGCCAGACAAGAGCCTTCACACTGCAGCCCACTGAGTGACCATAGCCTAAGGCAAGGTGCAGGAAGGGGTGGATGTCATTTAACTTTGTTGTGCTTCAGGACAAAAAAAAAAATCCAGAAATGATAACTATCCCCTTTCTTAAGAAGTTCAGAAGCAAACGGTAGGCTGGCACCCTCTGATCTGTACTATTTCTATCAGGCCTTGCTTTAGGTCTGTTAATATATGCAGAGTATAGAGAAGAGCAACCTATGTCTCTTCTTGCAGAAGATGTAACTACTAAGGATGCAGTAGTGTTCCATGGAGCATCATCCTGCTGGAAGACAATAGTCTTCAAAGACTGGGCAAGGTGAAGGTTGCAATGAAAATACTACGCTTGTCACTGCTTGTGGAAGCTCCTAAGTCTGTAGCAGCTTCCATCCACAGGCGCTCATTATAAAGGCACAGAAGGGTAACTTGGCCTTGGACAGCAAGGTCAACTTTTTCCAAAGGAGCCAGTGACTTTCAGGAAAATCACTGAATTGCCACTTTGGCAATCACTGATGATTGGTAATGTCCCTTATAATATTAATAAAAGCCATGAAAATAATAAATTCACAAGTGCAAAACTTTAGCTCTAGGGTCATTCTGCCATTCCTGGAGTAATGATGAGAACCTTGTTCTTACCTGATGGAGGTTTTTACATGCCAGACCCACACTGCCTTGAATCCAACCATCCCAATATTTTCCTGCTAGCATTCTCTTTCTTTTTCCTTGATTCCCATTGCTTGGGAGAGCAGAGTGATCCTCTGAGACCAGGGAAACTCCTGTTTTACAGATGACAGATGCATCTAATGCACAGATTTTCATTCACTATTTTATGTCTGTACAGTGCTATGAAAATGTGAATCACTATAGGCCTGACCTAGTGACACTGAAATCATGGAAAGTTTTGCCTTCACTTGGATGAAGCAGGATCAGGGCTCATCAGAGTCATAACTATTGTTATTTTTATATCAGTAAAGTCTTATGCATTTTTCTACCAACAGAATCCTAAGCATAAAAGTAGAGCATCCACCCTTGTCAATCGCCCCCAATCTCTATCTCCCTCTTTCATGTTCATGCATGGATAAAATTGGTCCAGGCCTCTCTGGTCTCACCAAGGTTTTAGCACAATTGTTAAATCAGACTTAGATTCCCAGCTGCCTTGCAGAATGGTCTCTTGCTGGTTTTTCACATTCAAAAGCGATGCTGTTGCAAATGGTTTTTCCTAATATTCTTGCATTTTATCATCTAGATAGCTCTGTATAGGAATAAGAGTCTGAAGAGTGAACGGAGCTGGATGATAGGGCTAGGGCTCGATCAGGTAGTTTTGTCTACCTGATACACGGAAAGTTAAAGTTTGGCCAATGGAGCAAGTTATGCTTTCCAGTGGGATTCTGTTTGGAAAAGGCTTTTAAAAGTTTTAATGGAAGTCATAAAGTTGTGCTTTATGACATCACCAATATAATGTAGGTGGATATATGCGTGTCAGATGACTGCAGTTCCCAGATGGAGGCTGCCTATCAGCAGGTTCAGTTTTTAAGTGGAGTCTAAAGACCTGATTGATGATTAAATAAAATATCTAAATGTTTACCCTTTATATATGTGATTGCAATGTAAAGGGTGGCCAGAACGATAGAAGCAAAAAAAGAGGCAGTTATAAGATAGCTGTTAAGATTGTAGGGAGAAAAAATGGCCATGTGGTAAGAAATTATGAAGCTGAGGGAGATGACTCAGGAACTCCAGTAATTTGATGGTTGTACAAATGTGTGGTAGTAGTTAGGCAGTTGAGAGCTCTCTCAGCTTGTCCCAAAGACCAGCACACAGATGATGCAAAACCCGCCTATGCTCTTTGCTGCTCAGGCACTGAGCCCCACACCGAGTGGCATCCTGACCGACCCCATCAAGCAACCTGCAGGTACAGCCCAGGGCCTCCGGCAGCTGGAGATCAGGCACAGCTGGGCTATGTTTAATATTTGAGGCTTCAATCAGAGATTGAGCTTAGAATTTCATAGCGACAATCCAAAAGCTCTCCAGGGAAAAGGCACTGCTGAGCTGATTTCTTCACCTGCTGGGACTGGGAGCCAGACTCCATTGCTATTGCCTCCATACTCTGTTGGCTGGGTTCTCTTTCTTATCATGAGTCATCCTAGTTTCTGTCTTTGAATGTTGCTGACCTGGTATTACCAGGTCATTTTACTTCATACAGTCAGTCTTAGTATATCCAGACATCTGGACTATTTGGTCCGACACAATAATCTTTCCCAAAGAGTGTGCAGTCAGGACTTTTCACAATTCAGGAACTGCCTTATAATTTCTGGTGGCAGGGCAGAATGCTGGAGAACAACTGAGTGTCCTGTGAGTCAGATGAGTAACAGAAAATGTGTTCCCATACAGGGGTGAAGGAAGAATGCTGAAGACCTTTAGAAATACCCTCCTCCAGAACTGAGGTGGCACCTCCATTCCCTCCACCCCATAGCTGTCTGTGTCCACCGATAAGAATGACAACAAACCCATGTCTCACTTTAGAAGTCCAGTGATCCAGAAAGGAGATAGTGGAGAAAAAAAAAGGCATTTTGATCATAGTCAAGGCTCAGAGTTTTCAAGCCATCACAAGCGTGAGGAAAGGCATGAATCACTCATGCAGTGGGTACAAAGCTCATGTTATTGGAAAGGTGCAGGGGCTTTCCACACTGCAGCTTGTGTGCCCGCTGCTATCCACCTTTTCTTCATGAAGGAAGAGCAGTGGGGAAACAAGGAGGAAAGAAAGTGAGTGTTGTTCCAAAGCGCAGCTTCTTCTGACTTTCGCTGCAGTGGTGCAGGAGGCAATTCTGATCGGAGCTTGGTTTGTTTGCAGCTTGGGGCAGGATTGCTGCTTGCTGTGTTGTATTTTTCGGCAGAGACTGTAACATGAGCGATGCTCCAGGCTTCCTGAGGAAGCTGGGCTCAGGGAGAACGTTTTGCACCTTTCCCATGCATAACAGCCTAAGGCAGGCATGTGGAGGAGGAGAAGGAAGAGGAGCAATAGAAATGAAATCTCTCTCAGTATATACATGGCCAACGCAACTCTGTTGCTTCATTTTCTGATACTGTATAATGCTGTCACTCAGGGACCTTTAGGAACTAGGACCTTGGGACTGTAATCCTACCTGTCCCCCTCCTATCCCCCTTCACCGTGTGTATTAAGAACTGAAAAGAGAGTGAGAGAAAGAGTAAAAGAGGAAAATAAGAGCCCTGCTAGCAAACCCCTGCTATTCCATGGGTGAAAGTAAAGCTTTCGTTACTAAGGTAGAAGGAAAATGTATACCTTTATATTCATGTCTTCAAGCATAAACCACCCTGTAGTGTATATAGGATAAGTTCACAGTGCATGAAACAAACAGGACTGTAGGGCTTAACTGGCATCCAGCTTTCTTGCATGCACATCTGACACCATGCCAGCAGCTTATATTTTGCAAATAAGTAGGGAACCTGCCAAGGCTTGGCACTTCCTCTGTCCAATGGACAGCACATCCACTTCCCAGAACCAGAGCCATGCGGGGAACTGATCCGACCAGGCTGTTTGACCAGATCTGCTCCAGAGGCTCTGGCAGGAGGAGATAAGGGTTGGGGGAGGGAATTGGGTTTGTTTTCTTTTTTTATGGGGAGGAGGAAAGGGTTTTAAATCTTTGAGCTGTTATCAGGCAGAAGAGAAACCTCTAGAGCTGCAGACCAAAGGACAGTGGCTTTAGGGAAGGTGGTTACTGAAGTCCTAATGGAGAGGATGGGATGAAGAAGAGGTTTTTGGTGGGAGAGAGCTGTAACTTCAGAAGCAGAGCAAATAGGAAAGAGGTAGTGAAAACATATGTGCAATATAATAGGTCTGAAGGGACAAGAGCACTAAAAACTAGGGACCTCCACTGAGTCAGGCTGGGTGCAGCTGCAGGCAGCACTCAAGGAAACCCAGCCATGGCAGAGGTCCCCAGTGGGCAAAGACTGCAGTCTCTGGGAGATGATGAGGTCAGGAACTCAGAGCGAGACTTACGGTGCACTGCCATCAGTATGAGCTCAGCCTCTTCAGGCAGGGACAATCACTTGCATGTGGACAATGTTACAGGAACTGGGCTGGGATGCACAGGGAGGCAACTGCCGTGCCAAGCTGGGGCAATGGCTGAGCTCCACCTTGGTGTCAGAGATCAGAGCCAACTGGGCAAGAAATGCTATGCGGGTTACCAAATGCTTTCTTGGAGCTGAGACTGGGCTTACCAAGCAGGGTGGGATGTCTTTACAGTAGACATGGAAATTGGGTTGGGGGCATGGGTCGGGTGAGAAGTGTGAAACCTATGTGTTGGAAGCAGGATGTAATGCAGATGCTGGGAGGGAGGAAGGGAAGGAAGGGAGCAGAGACTGGGGAGGAGATGATGTATATAGTGTTGGGAGTTGGGTTTTGGTTTTGTTTGGTTTTGTTCTTTTTTTTTGAAAAAAACAAAAGATGTTTGATTTCTAATGTCTTGATGTAAACCAAATAAAAATGGTTCTGTACATTTAGAAGTGAAGAACAGCTGAAAGGTGACAAGAGTAATAAAGAAGTACTGTCCTCCAGGCTGCTACTATAATGCATTTCCCCAGACTTTTCCCACAGGGGTTGGAGGGCACACCTGTACCTGTACGGAGGTGCAGCCCGCTGGGATGGTGACCTTAGGGCTGGCTCCCTCATCCACCTCCAAGAGCAGTAAAGAAGAGGTGGACAGTAGAGGTGGAAGTGATATGTAAGTAACTTTTCAGTTTATTCTCACCCTCCCTGGGGCCAACAGGAGGAGGCTGTGTATTAGACTCTAATCTCTTGTGCACTGTATCTTGGGATACTGTGAAGGAGGTGAAGATGATATCAGGTATTACTTGCATAAATGAAGTGAAGCAAATGGAGTAAAGGCAGTATGAGCCTGAACTTTCTTTGAGAAGCTTTTCTTGCTGCTGCTTTCTGCCCTGTGGCTTAGTCTAGGGTGACAAGAGCTAGGAAATGCCCAGCTGCTCAGAATAGTTACAAAGAAAGCCCTCCATGTGAAAAGATTTAAGACCATTTGCAGTTCAATAGAACCATGCCTGTGGGTTCCTGGCTGTTTGTGAAAGACAGCTTTGCAAGAGACTGCAAAGCAGGGACCTTGTGTTATGCTTAGTTATCTGTTTTAGTGGCCATTGGCCTTGCAGAGACAAATTCTTCAGCAGAAGCACAGAAGTTCGGAACTACAAATGAGTGGGCTCAAGTGTAGGGCACTGATTGAATTTGGACTGAGGGATACCTGGCTTCCATGCAGCTTCCAGTTAGCAGTCATGAGTGATGGGGAATGCCAAGGAAGATGATGGCAGTGGGTAGCAGACACATACAGGTAACCCTCTGTGTTACAATCCATCTTTGGCCTGGGAGGAGTGTCAAGGATAAAAAGCAATATGAGAAATATGCCTGTATGTTTAGTGCTTTGGAAAAGCAGAGCACAGTCTTGCCTCCATGGGGCAGAAGCATGGCTTCTTTCTACAGCTGGACCAATGAATGTTATATTGTTACTGTTACTGCGGCCAGGCTAAAAGAAAAAAAAAACTTTATGTGGAAGGCAGACCACAGGGAAGTCTCAAACATCTTAGGCAAGGCCATTCTTCAGCAGTAAAGCTTCTCTCCACTGAAGGTGCAACTCCAGCTACAGTGCATCAATATGGTGCAGCCACACAGCTGTGACTCAGCTGTTTCTGCTGATGAGCAGGACTAGGTGGCTAAGCGAGGGCCGGTGTTTTATGGAGACAAAACAAGGAGGAGTTGTGTGAGCATGAGCTCCTGTACCTCATTGTGCTCTAGACTAGAAAATCCTGGAAAAAGATGCAGTCCCCTGCTCCAAAAAGCTTATGCTGTCATCATCCCCCCCACCCCCCCCCAGAGACAATGGGCCCAAAACATCCCGAGCCTCCTGTTCTCAGCTCCATGTGGTAGGCTGCCTGCTCCCGTCTGAGATAGCCAGAAATTACCAGTGCCACAGGCAGAAAGCACTTACAGAGTAAGTATTGAATATCTGTATGACAAAGTGGGGTGATGAGAGGTGGTAGACACATTTATGATACAGGGTTGCACATTTTGTCATTTGTGCAGGGTGAGCTTGGCATTTATACTGGCAGAATTTTCCCCCAGAAAGGGTGAGATAGCGTACTGGTAAGTAACAATTTTATTTTTTTTTAAGAGGGTGATAATTTCTCCTCCGGTATCTGTTTTAAACAGTAGATCAGTATTGGTTTGCCTTCTGTAAAGGCTAATGCCTCCCAGCTCTCAGTGCTATGCCAGCTGAATGATGTGGGGCAGCCACAGGGTTAATTGCCATACTAAGATACTGGGTCCAGCTCTTATTTAGGGACATTGCTGGGCACCTAGTGGACAGAGTGTCCAGGCAGGAGGGTCAAAGACCTTTTCCTTGACTTTCCCATCCCTCTGGACATGTCTTTGACCACTGGGTATCCTGTCATGTGGCTTACGCTGCACAAATAACCTTGGTGCTGCTGAGCCTGGTGGGAAGGGCTTGGGGATCAAGAGACTGTGAGAAGCCAGGCCAGCAAGGAAGGAAAACGTGATTGCCTTAGTTGTGGTCCCAATGGCCTGGTTTTCAGCATCAGGAACACCCTGTCTCAGGCTACCACAGGCATTTCTCTCTGTGGCTGATCCCAACTCTTCTTTGCAGAGAAAGGAACCGGCACTGCCTCTTTGCTGACAGATGCTCTGCCCCACACTTGGGATGGACTCGCTCAACTCCACTCAGTCCTTGAGCAGGTCCTCTTTATTTTTACCTGTAAGGGATGGTATGTTTGGTTGGTCTCTTCTTTCTCATCACCATCCCCTGGCTGTGCCCAGGGCCATGGAGCCTGTGCTGCTGCAGCGCCAAGCCTTGCTGAGGCAATGGCCATTCCCAACGAGACCAGAGAGTCTCAGTGGTGAGTGCAGGAGGCGAGCAGTTAACTCCTCACTGCAACAGTGGCTGTTGCACAATATCATGACATGTCAGGTGGGAAGCCAAAGAGGAGGTACACCTTGTGAGAGAGCTGGTGCTGGCATAGCTGGCAATGCTTAACCTTGTTTCTCCAGAGACAGTGGTCCACAGGACCTGAAGTTCTGGGAACCACTGTGCTACCTGCCTTAGGGACATCTGGGGACCCATCAAGGGTGTTTTGAACAGGAATATATCTTTTGCTAGTGCAACTTCCAGGCTGTTAGAGATCTCACCAGCCTTGTTGCTCTATGAATATGGAGGCAGAGAGAGGGGACACCTGTCCCAGAGCCTCTCACAGGCACAGACTGGGCAGAAATCCTGAGATTCAGCCTCTACCAAGGCCACGTGATGATGAAGGAAGAGGTTAGCAAGAGAGGTGAGGTTGCCCCAATCTTCCCCTCTCCCATTTCAATTGCACTGAACCAAGAAGGGGATGGGCAAAGCAGAGCAATACAGTAGGATTAAACACACACAGTGCCCTGTCCAGCAAAGCCCCATCCCTTGCTCAAGTCTGAGCATTGGCTCAGACCTGATGACTGCATGTCTGCTTAAAAGCACGCCTGAGCAGACAGCTTCACTGGGTTGGGGGCAATGTGCTTGGCAGGCCAAAAGGGAAGATTCTTATTGAGCAACCCTCTAGAAAAGTGAATCAATTGTTACAGAGAAGGGTTTCTAACATCTGAAAAGATGAACAGCTTGGTGCTGGAGAAGAAAATGGAAAAACTGAGAATAAAGGAAAGCCTTAGGAGTTGTGCAGAAATATTCCATCCGTTGGCAAGTACACATGACCCTGGTGGCAGGAGTGTTGTCCGGTCTGCCTTATTTTTTCTTTCCATTGCCTGGCATGTCATAATATTGTGTCTTGGTGTGAAATCACATCCCCTTTCAGAAGAGAAACTGGTTTCTGAAGGACAAATGCCCTCTCACGATGCTGTCACTACAAGGACGTTATGTCAAGAGGCACGAAAGCCAACGAAATTAGAACTCTAATGCAGGGGCATCCTTCCCAGGAAAATCTAGGCCATTTATGCCAATCTATCGTCCTCTCAAACTGCACCCATTCATCTTCCTCTCACAGACAAAGCAGCAGCAACGTCATCTCTAGCTGGGGACATCTTATGTGGCCTGAAATTCAGACAAACAACTAACGAACAATGACAACAGGACAGGGAGATCAATGTCAAAGCTGATGTATACTATCAAAGGGACTGCTGTGAACCATCTTAACATACTGTGAGTGGCTGCATTGCATCCTGTAGAGTGTTACACAAAAAAAAACAAACCAGAAAACAACAAAAAAACCCAGAACAAACCACCCATTTTTATGATCTTTAATTTGCATTTTCTGCATGAAATAAGACCTTGATCCTTGTCTTTTTTCACAAAAGCAGATTCTGCTTTAACTAATGTAAAAAAAAAGGAAAGAAAAATGTTTCTAGCAAAGTGATTTAGATGTAGAAATTTTTGTAAAAAAAAAAAAAATAGGAAAAAGAAAAAAGGAAAAACTACAAAGAAATAAAATAAAATTACCTAAAGAGCCATCTTTGTCTACTCCAGAGGTGGGAAGCTGTGATTGGTGGGTGGCACTTTCTGCTCTCTGAGCCATCCTGCGTCAGTCGGAGAGGCGTCGGAGCCCATGCTGTGCTGCAGGAGGGCTCCCAGGAAGGGTGTGCGCACCAATTACTGCCGGATGCTTTCAAAAACTGTCTCCTTCAACTTCTTTTAGGGACAGTGGGCAGGGGGGAGGATGGAAATGGTCAAGGAGAGTTGTCTTGATTTTATTTCGGGGGGGTTTGTTTGCGGTATTTTTGTTCCTGCAGTGACAGTTTTTGAAAGGTGATGATGAAAAAAAAGTGAAAACAAACAACTTGAAAATAGTTTACAATTTTGTACAAACCATTATAAATACTGACAACAAATGTTTTTAAAAATGATCCATACCAGTGCCAAAATAATGTAATGTGTACATTAGTTTGTCCTCTTTTTTTTTTTTTTTTTGAAAAAAGGTGTTAAAACACAAAAAATATTTCTTTTTTTTTAAAAAATGCTGTACGTGGACATAAATGTATTTGAACGCTATTAATTCATTAGGAATCTTTCTTGGGTTTGGGGGTTTGCTTTTTTTCCTACCCAGAAAAAAAAGTAATACTTATAAAATACAGCCTTTAAAGGAGAAACAGTCAACTTTTTCTCTGGTGGTTTGAATGTTCCTACATGTTTCCATTTTCAAGGTGCTGTCTTCAGGCCACATCTGTATTGCTGGCCTATGAAAAGCAAATCAGCCTTACCATCCCTAGGACTCAAACTTGTACTTAACTTTAAGCATAAGTGTAGAGACGTCATTTGAAATATGCGTACGCTAAGACTTAAGCAAAGTTTTCTGCATGTCCAAGTGTTCTGCTGGGTTGAACCAAGAGCTGGGATACACGCAAGCTCTATGACACTGCCTAGAGCAGAGGGGAAAATTAGAATAAAGCCCTGGTCTTATTTTTCCACCATAAGGTGAGTAATTTACCCCAACTTTGAGAAACAAAGATCAGAGATTACATTTGCAAAGGCTCTTGAGTCCTATGTCTACAAGCAAATTAAATACTCCAGCACTTCTAGACTTTGCTATGCTAACCAAAAGTGGATTAGAACCTTTTTCAGAAATTACTGATGCAGTTAGAGTAAGGCATTGAGGTATTTCATGTTAATAGGCTGAGTCTTAAGCTCCCAATTTTTTTTTTTTAATTTAAAAGGCTTGGCCTTTTCAGGGCATCCAGACGTTTTTTGGATGTGCCAGTAAGGCTGTCTGGACAGCCCACAGAGTGGGCGAGTGTGGTGAGCAGCCAGGGTGCTGCAGTGAGTCAGCACCATTCAACAAGGGGTTGTGGGGACACAGAGGGAGGGAGATGGGATGCATGGCCAGCTCTGACTGCAGGTAAAAGTAGGGAACTGGCTTTGAATCCTCACTTTCCTGTGGTGCAAAGTGCTGTTACCGCCCCAATGTCCCTCACCACAGCTGTACTGGGTGTCCAGGATGCATTCTTCACAGCTTGGTCTGCTCCACACTTCCGTGTATTTATGCTGTAAACATATATCCAAGCATTACAAATACAGGGAAAGTGAGTAGTGCAGGGACCCTGGTGGGCTATTTGAAGTCTGCTTGCCACTGAGAGGACCATCCTTGCATCCCTGAAGCAGAGAGATGCTGTCTTCTGCACGCTCAGGCAGGAAAATAGAATGATTTACACTGCCTGATATGCTCCATCTGGGCATTTGGGTATCTGTATCTCTTCTCAGCTGGGACTTACTGCCAGTGGGGTCAGCGTGGGTGCTAGGATGAAAAGGCAGGAAAAATTCATGCTAGGAACTGCATTTGGCATGTGAAATCCAGTCCTTGTTCCCCTGTCCAACACCAACAGAAGCCACTATCCGTACAGCAAACTGACTATATATTTGGTGGCAAGTGATGGGGAGGAAGATTTCTTTTTTGCCTTTGGATTTTTTTTTTGCTGATGACTATATATAATATAGAACAATTAGCTTGCTTTTTTCAAGTATGAGAAGTCAACTTTTAGCTCTCCTCACCAGCCCTTAGGACAGTTCTTGTCTTTAAAAGCCCTGAAGCCCTGCTGGGCTGAGAGGCTGCCCTTTCTTAGCACAGCTACAGTGGTGCGGAGGCCCTGGGAGCATTGCTGCCCTCTTCTCTTGGACTTCCTTCCCAATGATCCCATAGTTGCTTAAAGCTGAAGCCTTCTGAAACCTAACACGTCCTCACTCTTGGACGTCTAAACTCTTGAGGATCTCAGCCTCACTAAAATCATAGATGAAATCTAAAGAGGCTTTGCCCCCCTCCAGTAGAAATAATAAAAGCCAATTATTTGGTAGCTTTAAAACAGGAATAACAAGTGGATAGTGTGTGCTGTGTTTATGTTTAAATAAAGGGAGAATAGAGCAGATGAGAGCCACACAACAGAAATCTTTTCAAGTTCTGATGACGAGTTACAGTTCCTGCTAACCTGCCACTCTGGAGAGATTCTGTGATGCTCTTTTTTCCTCCTGCTTTCATTTTATGGAAGAGATAATGGTGTTTATGTTTAGCTGCTGGAAAAACTCCTCATTTTGCCATCTCATTTAATTTAAAGTGAGATTTTAACCCTATTAACCTCACCTTACCTTCCTGTTCTCTTCCATTTAATCTATTGTGCCCTGAGTTTCCATGGCAAGATCTCATATTGCAACAAGGAAAAAGCTTTAACGATTTCTTCTAGTCACAGTTCAGAACAAGGTGCTAATAACTGCTTCACATCCATAATCTTCAGGGCTCACACCTGCCCAAGATAACTACCCTCTGTCCTTGGATGAAGAATATTTTGTCTCCATTAGAATTTTGGCAATTTTGCTGTATTAATCCATATCCTTAGTAAGCAGCACCAGTATATATGCAAACATTCTGGAAGCCCAGATAGGGTAGGTCTACACAGTTTGCAGCAAGAAACCCCCTGTTAAATTCAATACCTGCCAACCTCTATTATGAGGTACTGAAAGGATTTTTTTGTTAATAACAGCAGGGATATTGTTATCTTTAATGGTGCTAGCAAACTTATTGAATAGTCAAATAATGATAGAACTCCACATTTTCAAAAGACCTTAAGTGATTAAAGTATCCAAGTTCCTCTGAATTTTCAATGGCTTGGGCATTTAAGTTGCATAATAGTAATATCCAAAGTGATATTCAAAGTTTGTAAAAACATTAATAGCATGTCCAGATTGGTTTACTTTGGAAATTCTGTTGCTGCTGGAAAGAAGATATCCTCAAGATCAGTTTGTATAACAGCATGCAAGAATATCAATACACTCCCCCCTAACTCTAATTACAGGAAATACCACTGCAGATCAACCTTCAAAAATTTGGAGGGTAGAAACAAGGCAGAGTTCAGTGCATTGCTCTGCCAACTATCAAGCATGAAAGTGAATATGTAGCCTCTAATACTTGAGAAAGAACAGATAGTCTAAAAAAAGAGGGTTTTTTTTGGGAATTTCAAACTAATGTCTTTAATGCATATGAAATCTTCAGTGTCAAAAAAGGTTGTTTGGTTGGTGTTTTTTTTTTTTTGCTATATCTTTGAAGCATTTTGTGTCCAAGAATAAATTATGTTTTGATTTTATCAACACAATTTTCATTGACTGATTTCAGGCAGGCAGAGGCAGAGGAGGGAAATTCAGAAAAAGAAAAATGGAGAGCAAAATGGATACTAAAACTTAAATTAAATAAAGTATTTTATTTGAAGGCAGCTGAAAAGGATTTCATTTGACTCACCATAATTTCGCCTTTTTTTTTACAGTTTTTGAAAAAAAACAGAGACTTTTGAAAGGGGGGGGGGGGACAAACCACATTTTTCACACTTTCCAGCCAGTTGTCTTGTGAAGTCTCATCTAATAGACCCTGTGCTGAAAAGCCCTTGTAAGATACTCTCTGCCTAGAGAGCAGAAGGAGCTGAACCAACTCAGCTGCAACCCAAACACGTGGTTTGAGGGAGCCTAGACATTTTGTGCTCGCTGTTTAGATCATGAGGCTTTCCCCCAGACAATACGCCTCTCCACATAAGGGTGATGCTGAAGCAGCTGTCTAAATCGGGCATTGTGTCAACAGTTTAAATATTAACTGGTCCGTGTGTTCTCAACACCCCGTGGGAAATGCAATATCAGCCAGAGGATTCAACCTTGAATACTGCTCATGGCCTTTTTCCCCCAAACAGAGCTGTTCAGTCACGAACAGCCTGGAGATAGCTCACATTCCCTACCAACAGCCGGCTCTGTCACTCCATTTCTTACACCAAAAGGGCTATGTAGAAAGCCAGGACTTTTCCATGACTGCAGGGTCTGTTTGAGCAGGCTGCTGCAAACACAATGTAAAAGTAATGCAGCATCCCAGGACATGACCGCTAAAGGAAGAAGGCTCTTTCTCCATGAAAATGCAGACCTATTACCTCCAAAAAAAGTGGGTTTGAGGTCTTTGGCTACTTGGCAAAAAAAAAATCACTCACAAACTGTAAAATCTGCCTGCTACAGAGCACCAGGAGGCTAGCGTGCTTGGAGGTCAAACAACCCATAGCAGATATTGCTGACAACCATCATGTCAGTCTCTGCACCGGCTTTGATGATTAATGAGGTCACTTAAGTTTTGACATCATACTAAGGATGGTGCAGGAGCCTGGCTTTGCACTAATGAAGGCAGAAATTATGATAGCAAAGTCTGTAGCTGGAAGAATAGTCTTCAGAGGAGTTCCTCGTTAATAATATGATTTACATAAGCTGTTATGGACAGTGGTTTTGTATGATCAGCTCAGTTTTAGGGCTGAAAATTTACCTCTGTAGCCTGTGTGTTAAATACCGCTCTCATTTGTGTTATGTACTTACAGGTCAGGTCCTAAATCAGGATTTAGAAGAGCTCCCTAAAGTTCATTATACTGTGCAAAGGAAGGGTCTGACTTCAGCCTGTATCCACTACATGGCAAAAAGATCTACCCATCCCTTTCCCCTGTACTTGCACTCATGTGACAACAGAAGAGTTTAGCTTTAGCACTCACAGCACTCTTAGGAGATGTTGTCAGGTAAACATGCAAGACCAATTAGAAAGTATAAGTTGTTGACATAGGAAGCACTATCAGCACATATGGTAATACACAATCGTGTGTGCAAAAACACACTCCTGCTGGAGCAGGAACCACTGCTCAGTTCTGCACCTGGATGTCGTTGTCAACTGACAAATACATCCCTCCCTTGCCATGCACCCGCAGGTAGAGCTGCTGGCAAGCTAGCTTTTCTGCTTAACGTTGGATAACCAAGGAGGATACACAAATACTATTACTCTTTCATATTTCTATTTCTAGTATCTGCTCCTTTTCCCAAAGGCAAGCTCCTTTTTTGATAAAGTTTGAGCAAAATCCATTCTACCATTTTGAAATCAGATGGGTGAAAATGAGCCAACTTTAAATCAGAGTTGTCAAGTGGTTTAATTTAATTTAGTGAATTAACCATGAGCCTAGTTCTAAGTACTTCTTCAAAAAAAACAACAACACGTTTTTTGATTCATGGGAATGTATCCAGGGCTATGTTTGCATTTAAAAACAAAAAGTAAGTTTCTGTCATAGAGACAAGCACTCATAAATGTGACTGCTGGAGCCTGTTAGCAGAAAAATCAATTAAAGGAATGTGCCATTAAATGTTTATTAATCAGCTAACAGGTTTCAGGTCAAAATCAAGATTTCAGAGACGTTAAAAGGCAAATAACTCATTGTTGAATATTTGTGTCTTACAATATTTCTGTATCTGGTCCAAAAATTGCCTGAGTTCCCTTCCCTGCAACATACATATGTGTGTACACTTTCCACAGAAGAATTTAGCTTTCTCATGTGAGAGTGTCTGGCAACAGTGCTTCTGATCAGCTCTACTGGACAAAGAAAGAACATTATTTATGCAGTGGAAGCAAGGCTGGCATAGAGTTACATGACTGCTCATTTTTATTGGATAAAGTTTCCACCTGTCTTCATGTTATGAAAGAGCAGTGATGATTCACACTACAGGAGCATGTAAATGCCCTAGGAGGTATCTAAGCAGAGCAAGACGGAGCACCCAAGAATGGTATAAACAAGAAAAAGAGAAAAGTAGAGTTCAGGTTTCCAGATCCCCTGTTACAGTACCCTATCAACTGGAGCATGGCAGACTCAGAGGGCACTTGTGGTCTTAATGGGGAGTTTACAAGGATCCCTCCTGCAGACATGAGCTTGCTCCCTCTCCAGTGATAGTTCAGAAGGAGGAGATAGGCCTGTCATCCCAAATAACCGATGTTTTTTACTGGTAGAGCTGTCTAGCTGCAGCAGGGCAGGGGGACCACTGCACTGTCCTTAAAGGCAGGATAAGATATCTGCCATGCAATTTAAGAAGAAACGCCTACAACCTATTATGACATTGTGAGCTCTGCATTGGCAGAAGCTGTTGCACACCCTGGGTCACCCTAATTGTATGAAAAGTTTATCCACAGAAAGGTGTCAAGAAGAATAAAACAAAAAAGGATAGTTCACCCATCTTGTCACTGCCCTACGTATTTGCAGACATATTGACCTACTTGCTACTAAACGATGTTCCTAGACAAAGTCATGTTGAGGTATTGAGATAGTGAAAAGTATCTTCTTCACAGATCTTAAAGGTTAGTGGACAGTGTTTTACAGAAGAAGATCCTTTCCCTGAAAGCATCTTCAGATCACCACTTTGTCATCATTCCTTAGGGCAGGGAGGGGATTGCTATAGAATCAAAGAATGGTTATGCTTGGAAAGGACCTTTAAGATCATCAAGTCCAACCATAAACCTAGCACTGCCAAGTCTACCACTAAACTATGTCAGTAAGCACCACATCTACACACCTTTTAAATGCTGCTCCCAGGGACGGTGACTCCACGACTTCCCTGGACAGCCTATTCCAGTGCCTGACAACCTTTTCGGTGAAGAAATTCTTCATAATATCCAATCTAAACCTCCCCTGGCATTAGAGGCCATTTCTTCTCGTTCTATTACTCGTTACTTGGAAGAAGAGACTGACCTCCACCTCTCCCATGCTATGTGGACAGGCAAAAGGAAGACGAAACTAGTCACCACTAAGGGAGTCTTTTGCAATTTCCCCTCAAACATGTGCCTAGTACCTTTTCTTAAAGAAGGTAATTCACAGGAAAATCCCCTTCCATATGCAGCATTCCTGAGTTTGCTAGATGTTCCTGTATGGTTCATAAATCATAGAGGCAGCTGTTACCATCAGCATTTTCCTTCTCCCTTGAAGTACTAGCAGCCGCAGCAGCTGCTGCCTCTAAAGTTAGTTTTACAAATTATCTTCACAGTACCCCAGCATCCCAGGGCAAGAACTCTACCTGCTCCATGCATCTTCCTGGGATGGACAAAGCTTGCAGCCTCAGCACTTCTGTAAGCTTTCCAGGAGGAGGGGGAAAAAAAAAAACCCACAACTTAGGAGCTGGTTAACTGTTCAGCCAGAAGGCAAATGGAGAAGATAGGATGCATTGTACAAAGGCAAAACGCAGAGCAGAAATAAAAATGAGAGAGGAGAAAGGCTTCTAAGAATATGAATGAAACAAAGGAAATGCATAGTTATCGGTTATACCTAGAAAAGAAAGAAGGAGTAAGACCAGGGCTGGAAGAACTTGGTACCAGTGACAGCTAACCAGGTCACAAGGGCTAGAGTCCCTTGGTAGGTGGAATACCTTTGTTTTGGTTAATATGCTGTGAATTTTTCAATACTATGGTGGATGCACACACCAACGTTGCCCATGGAGCTTTCGCTTTGCTCTGTTTTTTGTCTCTAGGGTGGTGAAGCTTCTTGTGAACCCAGCCCTACACCACTCTATTTCAGCTGCAGGGAATAAGCCACTCAGCTCATTATTGTGCTCTGCCTTTTCTCAACACACCTTCATTCCCACCAGACCTTGGCATAGGGGACATTAAAGCCAAAGAGAAAAAAGGAAGAAGGGTAGCTTTTTTTCTCTTTCCTTGGCAGGTATTTGAAGCTTCTGTACTACCCCAGTAAATTGCAGCAGGCTGTGGGCTGGGGACCAGCCGGCAAACCCACTAAAGCAAACCAAGGACCTGCAAGAGATGCACATCTGAGTCATGCTGTTTGCTAGCCTGTATCAGGGCCCTCCCTGCTCTAATGGGCTTTAATTAGCCTGAAGAGCCTGAGGTGAGGTTGTGTCCTGGTGTGAGCTGTGCTGATGGTGGGGCTATGCTCAACTCTGTCCTGCCTTGCTGGTGGAATTGGCATTGGCATTGGCATTGTCTCTTCATCTCACATTTGTTTCACAGTTACTGGGATGTCAATTAATCTCATTGTTAGCTCTTCTCTGCTTGGGTGCTGTGGGACTGTGATTGTCCTTGTCACAGCTCGTGGAGCTGCTCTGGTCTTGCTGCTTCCCATCATCACAGAAGATCTAGTGGCCTTTGGTAGCAGGCTGCTGGGATGACTCCTCTCTTTGAAAAGGTAAAATCTGAGACAGCTGAAATATGTCTGATGAAAGCCTTGCTCTCTGAGACTGGGATGCAAGGGTTGCTGAGCTCTAGGAGAAGTGGTGGGATGGCAGAAGTTCTCTAAGTCTTGAAGTGTGCAAAGGACATCCTGAGGTATGTTAAATGTCCTCCATGGCATCCAGTATTTCAGAGTTCAGGTTTACACAGGATGTTTTTTTTGATATTGAAACTGTTGAGATCTGTTGTCTTCTTACTCATGAAGTGGTGGAAAATATGAAGGCAGTGGACACTGTTAAATGCCATACATAACTCCTGCAGGCCTTGGACCTGAGTGGTCAGGGCCTGGAATGGCAGGCATTTGCTAATGTAGATGAATGGTGAGCTCCAGTAATTGATTTGGATTGCTGTCCCTAGAAACACAGCTACTGTTAAAAATCCATTACCTACATGGGGTTTGTATTTCTCTTTTAAGGCTGATTAATTACATGATTTATTTCTGTAGGTACATAGCAAGAGGGAAGCAAGGTGGCTGAGACCCTGGGGCAGACCGGGCTCCCTTTGATTGCTGAAGGATGCCTGATCTCCTCGTCCCAGCCGTGCTCGCAGGGGAGTCCTGTTCTCCTGCCTAACTGGGAGGTGAGGGATCAATATTGGCAAGCATCTGGGTTGCTCCTTAGTTCTAGTAGACCAAATAGCTCTTTTGGGGAACCTTGTCAGAAAGGCTTGAGAAATTGTCTGCAGGATGTGGTTACTTCATGGTGTGTGTGTGTTAGAAGTCTGCAAGACCTTGCTGGTCTAGCTCCAACTGGTCTGTGGAGTGAGAAATCTGGGCAGTAAATGTGACCTCTTGCTGAGCATTTTGGGATTCACTGTAAGTCCCTCACATCACTCAGTGGGGAGATGTGCAGGTGCTGTTCTTTTCTCCTTGGTAAGCAAACTTCTTTGGTCAGGACCTTGTCTGTATGATACATGGGGTAATCTCATGGTAATCCCACAGGTGAGGAATTTCCCTGATCACACAGCCAAAAAAAGCCTCAAAGGCAGGCAATGGAATAGCAGAGGGGGTATTGCACCTACCTGCTTTCTACCATTTCCTGATCTGTTCCTAGGAGCAAGGTCAAACTCCTTCTCTGCCTGCTGCTGGAGAACATGCTCTGGGGATGCAGTCCATGGCCTCTGTGGCCTGTGACAGTGAACATTTTTTTACTCTTGTAAATTAGAAAGCCATCAGAATCGGAGCGGTGGAGCAGCCTGGGAGGCCCTCCCCACCTGAGAGACATGGGACCTGTTTCTTCAAACCCCTTTGACCAGAGGAAGAAGCTGAGTCTCCCCACACCCTGACTGTAACTGCTGAGCCTGTGTTGGGATCAGAATTTTTTCCCTCCTGCCCCAGTTTTGTGAGACTACTTTAGTTCCTTCTTTTATTTTCTTCGTATGGGACTAAAAAAAAGCATCAAGCTGTCTGTATGAAATGTCTGATTCCGTGTAAAGCTATACATGCTTCATCTCCCAGCCTTTTGTGAGAATTGCTTCTTTACTTTGACTAACAAAAAATAGTGTGTTTGTGTGAGCACAGCACTACCTACAGGAGGAAATGAAAGGTCAACATTGTCCACAGGCTTTGGGATTTGATATTCTTGAACACAATGTACCAAACGTGAAGAGTCTGAGCCATCCCTTGTACAGAAAGGGGATATATTTCACATCCATATTTAACTATGCAAGACCTCACTGTAAGTGCAGTTGAGCACCTGCAGAATTGGAAGTGGCAGACCCAAAGTGACACAGTGCATCCTTTGTCCTATGGCCAGGAACGTACTTCTTCGTTTCTCGTTGGGGTGAGCCATGCTACACCAGCCCCTCTGCTCTTAGCTGCAGGGCCTGAGAGGGATGTGTGCTAGAGGAGAGCTGAGCTCTTACATCTACTTCCACTTACGTTTCCAAGAATTGCTCTTGGGTAAACAACACTTTGATTAAGAGAGCTAATTTACAAAGTAACAATAAACACAGAATACCCTTTTGTGAGCTCTGTATGACAGTTGCAGCACTCATTGCTTCTAACCTCGAAAGACCAACTGAACATTTTATGCTGGCTCATGTGCTGAAGCAACAGGAATAATGGAGACCAGAGAGGTCATGCAAACCTTCGGTCCTCTGAGTCCTTCAACAACCAGCTCCTCCTGAGTAGGGCCATCGTTACCCCAGAACAACATCTTGTCATGAAGCAGTGGGGTGCCAGTCATTCTGCCCTTCAGATTCCACTTCAGAGGGAGCTTCCTATGTGATGTCATGTTAAAGTTACACCTGCTGTCTGCTTCTCTACTGTCTTCTTTAATAAATGTATTGCTGGGCTCTGTACTAGGAAAACTGTATGAGACTAGTTCCTTTTCTTCTTGATGTCTGTCCCAGCTTTCTCAGTCAGGACCTTCGAAAAGAATTGTCAGTCTCACAATTGAAGGTCCAGACCTCGATCCTGCTCTAGCCTTGGGTTCCTCTTCACACATCTGCTTTTGCACTGGTCTGGCATATAGGTGCAAGCCTCTGTTGCATGCCCTTCCACACACAGTGTTACTTTGTGATGTTGATTCAACTGGTGACAAACATCATCGGGTTTTGGTCTCTGCCCTGATTTTACCTTAGGTGTCTGTGGGTGGAAGGACAGCACATCAGGTTTAAATAGAGCATCCCTGTGGTTAAAGGGGTAACTGGTGGCACTGTGTTGTGTAAGGGGGTGGAAGGAGTGGACTGCCCCTGCCAGAAGATCCAC
>NW_009636182.1:50864-53059 GCF_000690535.1 Cariama cristata
CCATCTCAGAAGATCCAACACTGTATCTATGCTGAATATTGGAAAAAGTCCCTTTTGGGGAAGGCTGTGGAGAGGCTGCTTCTTGAGAGTCATAGCTATTGGTTTACATAGCTATGCACATTGAGCTGGAGCTAAATCCCCAAGAAGTGGGGGTCAATCTGTGGCTTGGTTTGAGTCTGCTGTGCTCAAAGCTGAGGCTGTGCACTCTGCTTTTCATAGAGACCTGAGATCTCTTCTTGGGTCTGTGTGCTCCCTTTGTGATTTAATTTGGTCCTAATTAATTTTCACAGTACTAGAATGAGAGGTAGAATTCCAACAGAGGAAAATCTACTAGCTAAAATGAAAAAATTTCCATAGGGAAGGCAGTCACCAAAGTACAGGCCCAGGTATGCGGTGGGATCTCTATACTTGGAGATACTCATTATTTGACTGGAAAGACCTGAAGACCTAAGTTAACTTCAGAGGTGGTCCTGCTTTGGTCAGAGGTTAGACCAGAGGCCTGCAGAGCTCCCTTCTCATCTGAGTTATTCTGGGAAGTTGTGAACTCTCTGTTGGCTCTCGCCTTGCTTTCACCTACTGCTCGCCCCATACCACCAACTTTCAGTGCCGGGGATGTCTCTGGCACCACAAGACTCACAGGCATTATCCAGAACAGAGGAAAGCACTTGGGTGTGCAGATATGACTCTGGAATAGGAGTCAGTGAAGCAAACTGATTTGGGTGAAGAAGAGTAAAAATAAAGCACTGCCTTTATCAGTGGGCTGTGTCCAGAGGCCAAGGAATTAAAACAGAAACATAGAGAAGCATTGGGATAAGGAGTGACTTAATCAGCCCGAATTAACTGTGGGGTTTGTCACTTCAGCTTTTTGTGTTTGGAGTGATTACAATTAAAATGCAAAGATCTGACTGCTTAAGTGTTCCGTGCTAATTTGGGGATCAGTGTGCTTTCTTTTCCCTTTCTCCTCTAATTTCTTTTAAAGCTTTGTTTCCAGTGCAGAACGTGTGGCAAACCGGAGGATTTGAAATGAGGGAGAGAGGTAGGAAATACCAAATCAAAACTGTGTGGGCAATTCCTCCAAAGATGGGGAGGTAAGCACAGGACTTTCTCTGCATAGGGAACAAATCTTTCCAAAGCGATGCAACAATCCTGCTTTCCTCTCTGTCGATTACTTTTTAAGCTATGGTCCAGCTGCTCTGGGATTTAATTAAATGTCATGGGTTGGTCAAGAGTTTGCACATTTTTGCAGCTAGCGTGCGGGCTGGGGCAAAGCACTGTTCCTCAGAGCAGCCAGATGACTTTTCTTCACCAACGGATGCTTTTTAAGGATGAGGGCCCTGGTTTTTGGAGAGGGCACTCAAAGGCTATCACACCATTTTTTGTATACTCTCATACAAGAAACTAGCAGCCCATGGCTTGTGTTCATGAGGCAGATGTGAGCAGCAATTAGCACACCCAATTAGCTGCACCAAATCAGCATGATGCTTCTTGCGCCTGGAAGGGGGAAATCCCACTTATGTTACCTGAGTAACAGTGAAAGGGAGCAATCTAAGGTCTCCAACATGAGCGGAGATTTCATGCACAAGTGACGGCTGGGAAAGAGTCATGAACATAGTGTCACTGCAGTTAGTGATGGTGCCAGTCCACAAGTCCAGCCAGTGCACTTCTGCTCCTGATGTCAGGTCTACTTTGGGACACACTTAAGCACTCAGGAGGAACCAAGTCTGTTGAGGTGTCAGGATTCAGGGATATTGAGGCACTGACATCACAAAAAACAATAGCATCAAGTGCCATTATGGGCAAATGCAGCTATTCCCACCCAAAATTTGCATTGACAGCTCTACTTCGCAGAGAGCTCTGATCAGCAGTGATGGGGAGTTGGGCAAAATTACTGCCATCTGCTGAATTCATCTTTTCGGAAGCTGAGTGCTCATTGGTAGCCTTCTGCTTATGCCTATCACGGCTGCTTAACGTAGTGCTATCTTACCCCCTCCTTTTTGACGGGGTGCTGAGGCCCAGAGCACATCTGAAATCCAACAAAGTGACTTCAGCACAGCAGGGAGCAGAGCTAGCAAGAGCCTTGATAACAATCACGTCAGAGGCAATCGGTTTGCAAACTGCAGCGAGGACCAGCAGAGCAAGACCCAGGCATGCAGCAAGTCACAGGCTGGTCCACCCGCCCCCCAGGGGGGGAAGAG
>NW_009636182.1:53090-56545 GCF_000690535.1 Cariama cristata
CACTCAGGAGGGAAAGGGTCCTGGAGAGGCCCTCCTTGACAAAGTTCATGACAGGCTCTGAAGGAGGGCAGGCATTTCATATGCTCGATATCTCCTTACTGGGAAGTAGCTGCAGCACTTAAGAAAGTAAATAAAAACCCAGACTCCCCATCTTAAATTCCCCTTCCCTGGACAGGCTGCCCATGTGCCGCAGGGCTGGGGTGGATGACTGGCAACTGTCAGTCTCCAGCTGGAAACCAGGGAAGACTCTGAAAGCATTGAGAAGAGGTGAATCCCTCCTCAGAGATATGCAGCGGAGAGCAAGGGAGGGGTGGTCTGGGTCTGCACTGCCTGCTCCATGACCAGGGCCCGCGGGAGCCCTCCGTCCCTAACGAGCCCTTCTCACGCCCAGCCGAGCATGTCAACAGAGCAGCTCCATCCCTGGAGAAGGGGAGGATGGTCCCGGGGGCTCTGCTGCAGATTACCCAGTGATGCACCTCCTTCTTTCGCTCCAGTGGTCTCTAGATATGGGCAGCTGTGTGTGAAACGTGTTCATCTTTTTTTTTTTTTTTTTTTTTTCTTTCTTTTCAGCAAGAATTACCACTGGGAAGGGAGGAAGGAGAAAAGAAAATACCTTCTGATCCGGAGGCTGGTTGGGGCGGGGGGAAGCAGATTTCTGGAGGGAGAGAAGGGCAATTGAGGAAGCCTCTAGCTGTTAGAACAGAGGTACTGTGAACCCACTGGCTGTTGTCTATGATGTTTTTTCCCTCCATCATCCATGCTTCTCCCTGTTTCTGCATAGGCAGAGCTTGCCTCATGCATGGGATACAGGCATTCACCACGCCAAATTCTGAGCTGAGCATCAGCTGTGGCAGGCAGATAGCTATGTGCGTGAAGCTTCCCTGAGCAGGTTGTGGTGTGTGTGTATGTGCACGGCCTGGCCAAGCCACACAAGGACCCCATTCGGAATCAAGTCCTGCCATGTCTCGACCCATTACTCCTCCTTGGCTGAGTTTCTGCCTGTCAGCACATCCCTGTCCTACCATGTGCTGTGAGCTGGAGGCAGCCACTGCTGAGCACAAGGTGTTAAAGTACCTCATACTGAAAGGCGTGTAGTTGCCTCTGAATCACATCATCGTATTCCTCCTATTTTTCTTCTTTGGGAATGATGGGGACTAAGTATTTTCATGTTCAGGAAGCAAGATGGAGGGTGCTGGAGTCAACCTTTCTGTATTTTTTTGTTGTTTAGTAGCTGGCACTCTGGGGTCTGAGGTACCCAAGGAAGGGGTCATGCCACTCCAGCAGGGAAGGCAGGACCAACATTGAGTCTTTTCCCGTTGGTGGGGACAATGGCCAAAATCCAGCTACAGAAACTGGCTCTGGCATGTGCATACTGAGGACTGGTAGTTGGTTTCAGATCTGGAAATGTTCTCCGTCCTTCATGGTACCAGAGCATGCAGGGAGCAGTGCAACAATGAATTGGGTCCTTGCTTCTTCCTTTCACCTCTTACTCAGCAGATCCTATCTTACTTCAGACTTGGAGGCAGGCTGTGTGAAGCCAGGGAGAAGGTTTTTTCTGTTCTTATGTAAGCTTTCAAAAAAGCTGGGAATTTGGCTTGAAACAAAAGCCAAAGTTAAAGATCGAAGTCCGGGGAGCACGTTGCCCTCATTGAGAAGTCCACAAGCCACCTCCTGTGCTTTCTCCTGCACCGAAGGTGTGACCTGAGCTGCAAGGTTGGCTGGTGTACCCTAGATCCTTCTGGGAACACCTGCCCTGCAGTTCTGTCACTGCTTTGCTCCAAGGGCCTGCCAGGACCCTGCTGGCAGGCTCGTAGTCTAACAGGCATGCAGCAACTGCAAGCAGCATCCATATTTACACATGGGGTGGATGTCTCAGCTGGCTGTGCCTAGGGCTGGCTCCCTTTGGGCCGGGGGGGGGCAGATGTGTTTGGGGTGATGCTGCCAAACAGCCAGGCAGAGCAAGTGGGGAGGACTGGAGCAAGAACCACATGCAGCATGGGGGAGAGATGACTATACACAGAGCTCTCACTTTCCTATAGCCTTCAAAGCAGGAGGGGGTTATTTAAAGGAAATGCTGGACTGGTAGAGAAGGAAGGTTTTGTTGTGGTTTTTTTTAACGTTCTGAGTCAATCCTCTGCAAAACCAGGTGTCGCTGAGGCAAAGCTAAAGTAAAGGGCATGAGGGCTTTCAATCTGTCCTCTTCAAGGAAAACTCACAGGCAGAGAGACTCAAATTCTTCTTGCCTAGAAGGCCTGGATTTTTCTCAGCCCCTTCAAACACCTAAGTGGAAGCACAAAAGGACATGTCAGCAACATTACCAAGTCACCTGCTTGAGAGCAGCCTTGGATGGCAAAGGGACGTTCCAGAAACCACAGGGAGAGTAGGCAACCAACCCAGTGCTAGGATCACACTGGGTGCTGTAGAGATGTCTTCCCTTCAGAAGGAGCAAGAAAAACTCAACCACTTCCTCAGAGGCTTGGTTGTATTGAAGGTCCCTGTACTAACACTAGTCCAATTTTTTGAGCAGCAAGGGAAGCAAGGGAAACAATCTCCTTGCGGTCATATGGGATGGCAGAGTTGGGATGAGGAGGAGATACTGCAGTCACTCTCATGGGCTAGACCAATGTACAATTGGGATGTTCTACTGGATATCCCCAAGTACTGGAGCACCAAATGCCTAAATGTGCTTGTAAGGGAAAACCAATGTGCCAGCTTCTAAAAACCAATCTGAGAAGATCCCAGCCTGCACAAATGCAGAGAGATAATTGCATTCAGAGACGATAACTTTTTGCAAAGTGGAAAATGTCATTAATGGCTGTTTTCATAAGTGCAACAGAGTGCAAGATCTTGGGAGCCACTTGCAGCAAAATGAAGGTGGAACTTCAGTTCCTGGCTCAGATAATACCTTCTGACCACAGCAGGCCCACGGGACTTCTTCTCGTGGGACTGGTTCCTTACCTCGAAAGTAATTGAGGCAGTAGGATGGGGTTGGCCTCTTCTATCTCACTGCTCTCCAGTGGGACATGCAACTTGAGTCACCCGCACTTGGTTGTCTTTGGAAAGAATTTAGGCACATCCCCAGGAGCAAATGATGCCTCTGTCGTGAGGCATTGAACTCTATTGTTCCTGACGCTGAGATACTTCTGGAGCCAAGGAGGGAGAACAGCTGCTCAAAGAAAAAGTCAGTTTTCTTGTTCTCCTGACAAATGAATTTAAATTAACCGGAATTTTGAGTGAAGCTGATAATAGCTGTGCTATTTTAATCCATCTGTGTCTCCCTTGCCTCAGCATCAGTGCCAACATCAAAGGCTCCTTGGCCAGGAAAGACCCTGGTCGGATCTCCTGGAAGCTGGCAGTCTCAGCAAAGGCAAGGGGGGATTGCAATACGCAGACAGCTGCAGCCCTGTCTCTGCTAATTGGTTCTGTTCTGCTGGATGTAGCACTAAATCCTACAC
>NW_009636182.1:56576-58458 GCF_000690535.1 Cariama cristata
AAAAAAAAGTTGAGGAACGTTCCTTCTGCAACAACAAATCTCAAACCCATATAGCCTTAATAAATAAATAAGTTTCCATGTTCTGCTCCCAGATGGCACTGTGGAAAGCCAGAAGTTCAGTGAATGTATTCCAAAGATACCAGTGTCAGAGAGAGCCAAATTCAGCATGAATGGCAGGGGAGGGAAATGGGATGCTTTTGCTTATGACGTTGATGCATAAACATAATTTCCCTTGTGAAGTTTTATAGTGATTCTCTGAAATATTACAAAAGGAAGCTGTATGCTTGCTTTCTTTAGCTGCCCTTTGCTGATTGTACCAGAAGCAATATGTTAACTGCATATCTGAGGCGCAGTGCCACAGAGGAGCACGTCTTTGGAACTGTTAAAGCTAAGCGTGTCCCAGGTGGGCACCCTGACATCAGTGATGCCTGTCACAGCACAGGGAACAGCAAGCTGAAAAGCCTACGATGACCCTGGCTGCAGTCCCTTCTGCCTAGATTTGAACCCCAGCTCGTGATACTTAGAGAAAAAGCTCTTCTTTGCCATGAATTAGGACAGAGCCCTCCTTGATCTTTGCATGAGGCAGATCAGCTGAGCACATGAAAATTGTAAGAAAGGCAGAGGTGATGTGGTTTTACTTCTTAAGCCTTTTTTGTTATAATTTGCCTTGTTCTGATTTCAATTTGGTTTTTTTAAACTAAATTATATTTTTCCTTGTCCACCCCCAAAAAAAATTAAGTGAAAGTCTGTAAATAATGCAAAACTAAAAAGAAATTGAATGCAAAAGAGTTTCTTCGTAACCAACTTGATGTCAGCATCTGTGGAAATGAAATATTTAGCCCAGGATTCAGTGCTTATCCTTCTGGTGTCAGCTCTAACCTGAGCTACCACTTAAGAAAATGAACAAACAAAAAAAAATAGTCTAAACTTTTCCCTTATTATGATAGTTTCAAAGATGTAAGTATCAGGGCTTGAAATTCATCATAGCGAGTTTCTCTGCATATACCAGATTGTTCGGGGAACTTGTGATTTCCCACCATGGCTTCTGCGGCTCATCTACACTGTTACGTCTTTTCCCTCCCTGCCCACAGCTCCCTCTGTATGTGCTCATCTCGTTCCCAAATGTCAGTGCTGACACACATCACGGGGCAACAGCACCTTCAGCCCCTGTGGGGCACCAAAATTTTTGATGTCGTTGTAATTTGCTATCACTTCTGCTTTAGCCCAGTGATGGATGGCTCTCGGCTCTGGTGGGCACGAGGGCAAGGGAGCATGCCTGCAGAGACGAGGGAGACTTGCACCTCTCCAGACCTGTGCCAAGTTCCATGCCACAAAACAAAGTAATAATCCATTATACAGGGGCTCTTTAAATAAGCCCTAGTGAGACTGAGTTTGAGGATTTGGTTTTGATTTATTTTTGGCAGCAGTAACAACCAAAACCCAAATAGTATTTTCAGCTTTGGACACACCAGGAGTTTTAACAAATAAAAAATATTCCTGAAAAGCAAGACAGTGATGGTCTGCTTTTCCCATAAATACCACAAAAATACTAACCACAGAAGAAACTTTTTCAATTGCTAAAAGCAAATATATTTTCAGCCAACATAGGAGTTGATGTAATAGATTTGACCTTTCTTGCTTGATCTTGCACAGTATTATTGTTGTGAGGTGTTTGTGGGGGTTTTTTTGCTAACACACTGCTTATCTGGGGCCTTATCACACCACACTTCAACCTTGCTGTATCATCTCAGACATAACCTAGCCTCTGCCACGAGGCTGTGAGCCAAGCTGAGGTGCAGAAGAGCCCACCAGCTCCAGGGTCTGCCCAGCTTGGGGGACCCTCTCTGTTTCCTGTTAGCAATGCTGAGGATGCTTGGCCAGT
>NW_009636183.1:0-29321 GCF_000690535.1 Cariama cristata
CCCCTGCAGCCCCCTGCTACCAAAACCTTACCACATAAAGCCAATACACCTGCTTCATGTATGAGTATAAACGTCAATCAAATCCTTCTGAACCTTTTCTGCTTGAGGTTGATCAACCCCAGCTTTCCCAGCCTTCCCTTGTACATCAGATTCTCCAATCCCTTAATCATCTTCATTGCCCTTTGCTGGAGTTGCCCCAGTATGACCCTGTCCTCTTGGACTGGGGAGCCCAGTACTGGACACAACACTGCAGATGTGTCTCACCAGGGCTGCGCAAAGGGGAAAGATCACCTCCTTTGACCTTCCTTGCTCCAGAATTTCCTACTGGTCTCAGGGACCTGGCATTACTGAGGGTAAATCTTACCAGTAAAGACCAAGGTGGAGAATGCATTGAGTATCTCATCCTTTTTCATGGTCTTTGTCACCAGGTCCCCTGCCCAGTTCAGCAGTGGACGCACATTTTCCCTCATCTTCTTTTTGCTGCTGAAACACCTGTACAAGCCCTTCTTGTTGCCATTCACATCCCTCACCAGACTAAACTCCAAATAGATTTGGCTTTCCTAACATCAGGATGGGGCCCTCTTTAGTTCTTTTTTTGATGACATGGCCTATCTTGTTCACATCCCCCAGCACTTTCTGCTTTCCAACCCGGGCCAACTCTTCCCCACTTGATTGGGGGTAGCCATCTCCTTTCTTCACCATTCCTAGTTAAAAAAGTTCCATGGATCTCATATTGGCCAGACTAATCTTGGGGTCCATGTCACTCTGCCTTGGATTTAACAACCATAATACTCATTCATTTCAACTTGAACCATTGGGCAAGAGTGCAGTTTTTTCCAATTAAAACTTTGAAGGCAATTGTCTGATTGATTTGGCCTTCAAAACTTTGAAGACTGTTGTCTTATTAAAACTTTGGAGACCACTGCATTATGATATTTTTTTTCATTCAAAAAAGAACCATTCAGTATCTATTTAGCAAGATGGAAATATTAATGTGTTAAGGACTTTTTAAAAGAAATGTTTAAAAATGTCCAGCATTCTTCGAACATTAAACATTAAAATTGAAGCCTACCTCAGTCCTTTTTCTGATCTGTGAAGTCATGAGCCATCCCATAAAGAGGCTGATCTTCTGATTACATTGGACATGTTTTCTTCACAACTGTAAGGAATAGTTTGGAATATTTCTGGAAGCTCTTTTCATGGACTTTGGGTCTTCATGAAGTCCAAAATCCTCCCTGTTCATCCTGCTCTCCAGCCTGGATTTCTGAACTGGGTTTTCAATCAGAGACATTCAGTTTTCCAGTAGTCTGCTAATAGAGACTCCTTTCCATTCCTGAAGCATTTTTTCTTCCATGGACAGCATGCATTTGGCTCTCTACACTGTAATGAATTTCAGTATGTTCTTCAGCATACACAGTGAACTAATCCTTAACGTTTTTTCTTCTGTTCAGGTGTCCTGTCTTAAGTATTAAAATTAAATTTAGTGAAGATGAGTAATACAGACATTTAAGTCCAGTGATTCAGCCTGATACAAACTTTTTATAATCATCCTACCACACCAAATCATAACGTGTTTTCAGATGCTTTCCTCTTCATCTGTGTGGGTATTCCTTGCTGGGTTTACTGTTATAGTTAATAACTGTCATCCGTCATTTACATACTTTCCTGTTCCTGTTCACTCTGTCTTCCTGAAGCGCAATGCAGAAATACTGATAAATATAGATTTGCTCACACAGTTTTTGAAGATGCATATTTTTTTTGTTAAATTATGTCTTCAGTTAAACAGTTATGTTATTCAGCTCTATGTTGCTTCCTCTTAACCCACAGGGAATAGTCCTATTTTATACAGAGGAATCAAGAGTACAACCAATAGAGTCATAGAATCATAGAATGGTCTGGGTCAGAAGGGACCTTTAAAGATCACCTAGTCCAACGCCCTGTCATGGGCAGGGACATCTTTCACAGGTTGCTCAAAACCCCATTCAGCCTGACCTTGAACACTGAATATATTGTTTACGTGTCAGTGATAACAGCATACGTTATGTGAGCTTGTCAATACCAAGCAATTATTTTTCTATTTTAAATGCAATGTATTTTGTAAATATTTCTGCAGTGGGGGGAAGGAAACTCTTGATATGAAATATACTCAAAGGGTTTGCTACACAAAGATGCTGTGTAAAGAACTTTCTTTTGTGAAGACAACAGGCTTTCTCTCGCAACTACATTTTTTCCCCAGTTTCTGATTGTTTGCAAAACAATAAATATTTGAGCAGAAGTTAATTGTTTCTGTTCAAACATTTGACACATTCTTCATTACTTTTAGAGCACGTGAGATTTTCACCAAGCCACAGTTACAATTAAGACTGATGAAACCATTAGATGTGTTGTAAACATTCAGCTTATCCATATAGAGTTTGGCAACATCTTAAAGGTCTTCTGTCAGGTTCATTCACTGTTTAATTATTTGTTGTTGATACTGAATAACAGTATGATCGTTGTCATTTGTCATTACACTCTATTGCAGCCACAGATTTTTCATGGTATGGCTGGTGGTTCCAGGAAGGTTTCAGTTAAGTTAGCGGTAGAGGTAATAACATCTCATGAAGGTCTGCAGTTTCCTTGTGAAATAAAATCACTATTTTCTTAATATTCATGAAGAATAACAATGAATACTATAATTGATGAGCAAATAATATACTTTCCTATACTAAAATTTAACTTGCTTTTCTTGATGATTATGGGTTCTAACCAAACTAAGTTACATTTTGAGGATTAGAATTGTCACTTCTTGCTCCTAAACTATTTCTAAATGAAATCTCACAAGACACAAGATAGTTGTCTTGGTTAAAGAGAATGTAGAAGTGACGTATGCAAAAGTACCTTCAGTAGTTTGGATTCTGTGATTCAGCTGCAGAGCCTTGTTACATTTTGTATTTTAACAACTTGTCTGAGAAACCAGATAATGTGTGATATCTTCTATGATTAGCTCATTAGGACTGAAGCCATGGAAAAATGATACTGCATGATGGTAATTGTGCTCGTAATTTGTAAGCCATCTCTATCCTCACTTTGCCTTTTCTCTGTGAAGTATTCCTTGTGAATTCTCAAGGGGTAAACCTAGTCCTTCATACTATCTTTAATTGCAAGCAGAATGTACCTTTTTGGACTATATCAGCAGTGAGGACCACAACAAAACTTGAACAATTTTAACTAGATTTTTTAATGGAGGGATAACAATTGTTTTAATCTATTTTTATCTTTTTACCATAGGAACAAGTAAAACATATAAATACGGCAGAAGAGTGTGTAAGTATGGAGCATGCTAAATAGGCAAAGGTTCTTCTTAGCGACTGATGTATACGCCTTTTCCCTCATGTGTACACGTTTCCTCACATGTAGATGGTTGATTTAGTTACACATGCCATTGACACCATATAGTCTACTTTAAAACTTACCTCCATGTTAACTGAAAGCAGGGAGAGGCATAAAAAGCTGGGGATTTGAGGTCCTTATTTTCAATCCATGCCAGTATCCACCTTTGTATCTCTGATCCTCCTCCCTACAAACAAAGAAGATGAGGTATAGATCTCCTTTCTGCAGTTGCTTCCTTGTTCCATTTCCCTCTCTCCCTCTAAATTGAAAAATACCTTTTGATGAAAGGACCTCTCTCTACAAATGTGGCTTGTTCATTTTCAGGGAAGAAACATGTACAAATCCATTCAGTTTGAATGTTAATAGAAAACAATTAAGCTGCCTTCTGGGTCAATTTCTGTACTTCTTGGCTTTCTACACAAATGTACTTGCCGTTCTTTTCAGCTGGGGCTTCTAATGCCTGGACCCCTGAGCAGCTTTTCATCACAACTCTAAAACTGTGTGACAGCAATGGAAATTGCTTTGATAATGCTCATTTACTTGGTCACAAAGGTGTTGTGAGGCTTAAATAATTAATACTTACAAAAAATTTCAAAATCTTTAGTTTAAATAATGAGGTGGCAGCGCTTGAAATCTGGGACGTGTCTTGAAATCTTAGAGAATATTACCTAATACATAGAGCATCGCTTATGTATTATTTGAGACTACTTCAGATAATGAAGTGTTTTTACCTGCTTATAGAAATCCTATTAAATGCAAAATAGTAACAACAGGTCTGGCTGGATGCAGGTGGTGAGAGAATTTTGTACATGAAGGACGCTGAAACATGTAGTCGACAGCAGTGAGACTTAAATGGGCTACTTTTGTTCCCTCAGAATGACTCATAACCTCATCTGAAACACATTTGCCGCAGAGATCTGTGGTTGCTTATTACTGGGAGAGCTCAGTGTGAAAAGATTAAATCACTGTGTGCCACAGTAGCCCTTTCATACAGGTTAAAACTGCTGTGACTCACGACAGGAAGCAGGGTATATTAGTCTGGGCAGAACTATGTTAATGTACTGCTTCTGCTGTACTCAGAGCAGTAGGAAGATGTTTGGTAATAAGGGGAGTTACACCTCCTTCTTTCTCCCCTCACCTCACTGAAATTCCACTGGTTTTTCAGGCACTCTCCCTAGCTACTGCCAGGGATCTGCCATTTCTCTTGACTCTGTGTCAGGAGCAGCTGACGGCATTCAGGCTATTTTGTTCTCATTTCGATGACGTCCTTCTTTCCATACTCTACAGCAATGCTGATGATATGGTTTTCAAGAGCTAGGCGGGGTATCTTCACACTATGCATTGCAGGCACCAATGTAGACGTCGATGTAGAGAGAGTTCATCTCCCGTAGCTTCAGATGTGTATGTCTGAAATTGTTAACTCCCCTTACAGTCGGTGCAGAGAAAGGTATGGTTACGTTTCTGATAATGGATGTATTATCAGGCCTTCACTTAATGGTGAGGTAAACCACTTTTTAGAAGTACTCCTAGAAGGGATTTAGAGGAAATCTAGATAATTAAATCTAGGAGTTGGACTACATGACCTTCAAAGGTCCCTTTGAATCCAAACTCTTCTGTGATTCAATGATTCTATCAACTTTTAGTCATATGCCTCCTATCTTAAATGATAAAAATGATTGTGCGGCTCTGTGATGTGTTACCTGTTACCCAAGGAGATCAGCCATGTCTTATATATAACTGCCTCAGTATTCCCATTTGTACATTATCATGAAAATTTTGATTCTGAAACTGAAAGCATCAATAAAGGAAACACTGGTTGATGACAGTGTGTGAGAGCATCTAGTGTATTCGTATTTGTGCTGAAAGACCAATGTTCTCATGGTGAGGTTGGGCTTTTTATCTCCATGTTATCCTTTCATGTCCAAGACTTAATTACTTCAAGAGAAAAAAAGAAGTCACTTGGATTTTAGGAATTTGCTGGTATTTTTCCAAATGCATAGCAGCATTTAGCTGCTATTGTCTCTTTTGGCAGTATTTGACACTGGAATTTTCCATAACTCAATTCACAGCAGGGCTTGCTGGTACACTCATAGTCCGCTTTGACTCATTTGCCTCTATCTGAAGTAGGCTACATCCACCTAATACAGTCAAGCTTTGGCACATCTCAAAAGGCTTTTGTAGGTCTTCTATATTTTTAATACTTAGATTCTACTCTTAGGAAGGATTTCTCATCAGTGTGCCATCATTTCCTTGTGTAGGTAAATGACAGTTGAGTTTATTTTACACTTCCTTTGGATCCTCACACTGCAGTCTCTTATCCTTGGTAATGAACTCTATTATATATGCCACATCTCTTAATGAAGGTAAAGTGGTTTGCATCTCTAGGTTAGCTACAGTACATTAGTATTCGCAATGTCTTCCAATGAATGTTGTCCACATTTTTCAGGCAGATTAAGTTTATTTTTTTCATATGCTACTCGTATGGCCTGTAGTCTTGTCACAAGTACCTTTGAAGTCTCATATTGATTTTAAGGTGCTTAATAAATTACAAAGTCCAACATCTGAAATGTCTCTTAACATTTCTTCCTGACCTTGCATTGTCTTATATTTCCAGCCATTTAGGCAGAGCTGTAGCTGATGATTATATGTCACACTGGCAGACCTTTTGAAAAGTTCTCTTTTTTACCTTATCTGAGTGGCAGAAACAGCAGCTTTAAAGGGATTTATATTTCATTGCAATTCAATCACGTTTTGAGTTACAACGGCAGCCAAAACTCAGGCATATTGTTTCTGATTTGGTGCCTTATTTCTCCTTTCTTATTGTAACTCTGAGTATCTTGTTTCTCAGAGCTACCATGGATATCTCAATATCCTGCAGTGTAGACCTTAGAAACAGAACTCATCCTACATAAAACTAGATAGACACGCATCATTTTATGTTTATACTAATTCAATATGAAATTGTTTCACACTAGTGATAATTAATGCTTGGTGTTTGTAGATATCATTTTTGATTAAATTTTAAAACCAGAGCTTTTGAAGTTGAATAAAGACAGCTGCTGTAATATTGTACTTAGTTAATCAATTAGGATGCTTACAGTAAGGCATCCTATTTAAAATTATTACAGTTTTCCTTCTTGCTGCACTGTGTGGAAAATTCACGACAGTTAACAAATAGACAAAGATCTGGGTAAGGAGCTAGGAACATAGACCAGGATGCACAAAAAACCCAGAGAGTAGTTTAAACACTATACTACACAGGGACACTCACTAGCTTTTCCTCTCATCTCTGTGAAGCTTGAGTCTGCTGCACAGTAAATTGTCTTTGCAGTGTGGGGTGGTTGAGCATGCATGCATGTACATGTGTGTATCTGCCCTATAGCCTAAGAAGTGACTGGCATACCCAAAGGAGTGTGAAGGAGATGGAAACTCTCTTGTATCTCTTCAGAATAAGGAGGTACAAAATTTCAGCTAGTCATCCTGACATAAGCATTGTTTTAAAGAACACGGGATATGGTAGTTTAAAAGAAAACACGATGTCTGTGTACAACCAGAAACCATAGTTATGTGGTAGCCTCATTAAAAGCCCCAACATCTATTACAACCCCGAGGGAGTTGGCAGATGGGACTCCCAACACTGGGAAGCACGAGACATGTCTGAGTTTACACAGGCACAGAAATTGAACTGCCTGATAAAATTTAACTTAATTTTTTTAAAGTGTTTTCAGAACTAAATGGATTGTACCAGCCGTTCTTGGAATTGTGAAATTGTATGCAGATGCAGTCATTCTGCCCATAGTCCTCTTCTAGCTCTGTTTCTTACAAAGAATTTTCTCTCTATAATACAGGAGAGATTTCCTATAGTACAGATTGTTTTTCTTTCTCATCTTTTCAATTATGATAGAAAACATTGCAATGAGAAAAGAAAATTTCTCTTCCACGGGCATTTATTTCTAGGTATTTCTTACTCTGAGATGTGTCATTTATGAATCGGAGAAAATTACTTCTGTTTGTCACCTGAAGTGTTCCATCCAGCTATCCATATTTTTCACTGGTTATGATCACTCTAAAATAGAATACCTCTATTAATGCACTCTTTCTTTTATAATACTTTTGTGTAGCCTGATAGTGTCACCACATGGAAAGCTGAGAAAAGGAAACAATGAAAGTAAAGTTTCTCAAAACATTTGGAAACCTTTTTCGTTTTCAGAATGAAAGTAGGTAACAGAGATTTACATTTCATTGCAGGGCAAGGCACCTCTGAAAGTCTTACTTCTAGTGACCTGAGAAGATATGCAGGAGGTGCATGTGGAGAGCTGAAACCGGTCCTCTCTCCTTTAGGTGATTTAAACTTAAACGAGAATTTTTGGCTGAATGTGTAATGTTGAAGTCTGACATTATCTCTCGGTTTCTTCATTATTTATATATCACATACATTCGTTCGGTCACATTGCCTTCCACTCATACATAGAAGTGAAAGACTAATTTACACATTTTTCCTGCCATTTCTCTATTTTTATATTTTACATTAAAATTCAGGCAGTCTTTTTAAGGTCCATATTTTGCCCTTCTAGAGTTATGCTTCTTTCAGGTTAAGTCGTTTACGATTACTTTTCCCAACCCCATCTCTAAGTAGTCATTCCTTTTTGCTGTTTGCCTTTCTGCTTCTTGAGTAAAATCCAATCCCTGCTGTGCAAGTCAGCAGTTTTCCTGAGACAGATACTGCTGATTATCTTTCCCATATTAATCTCAATCATATACTGATTACACTCTTACCTCTCTGATTGCTCTGGTCCAGCCTGCATTTCTCCCTGAAAACTCAAATGACCCTCGGGCCTCATCTGCTAGCTAAAAGCATTAGTGGCAACAGAGGATTTCTAGATGTTGGTGTTCATTATTTCTACAAACAGTGTCAGAACCTCCATGTGAATAACATGTGGGCAAACTTCCTATTACTCAGGGTTAATTGCTGTTGGAAAAGCAATGTCTGATTTCTTTTTAAAGCTATTGATATCAATTGTCGTCCGCTTGCTAATAAAATCTCTACCTTATGTCTCAGAGGAATGCAGTGACCAATCAACGCTTGTATTATTCAGACTAGATAACTAAAAGTGATTTCTCAATAAAAAATTTCAAATCCCTTTTGCTTACTTTTTTTGCCTTTGTTGCTTAATTATGCAAATCCAAATCCACCTTTAATAACCACATTTGTCCATCATCCAAAGCTCACAATGCCTTGGTGACCTCATCTTCTACAATAAATGCCCTGCATTGATAGGTAGGACTTCACACGGTAAATTCACACTGTTAATTGGCATCCTCACTGAAATGTCATTATTTTTCCTTGCAAAATCAAACTTTCATAGTCTGGACAATACAAAACTACATAAGATGTTCCAGTCCCACTATTGAGAGCATTTTTAAATCAAGTCACCTACTGACACAGTTTACATATCCTCTTCTATGAGGGGTAATATGTTAATTTTCCTGTCCTCCAGAGAAAATGTGAATGAAATAATTCAGAGCCCATTCCAAATTTCCTGTTGCACATTTGATTTAAGGTTAAGTAGTATGCAAAGGATCATAGGGTCTATGTCATGTTTGGACATTAATTAAATTAAAAATAGGAACAGTTATACGGTACAGGTTCCTGTTGTTAGGAAGACCTATTCTTTCTGTCTGATCCGTACACTTGCCACTATTGCTGTAAGGGCAGGCAGGAGAAGGTGTAGCCTTAGGGGCTGAACATTTGCGATTTCCGCACATCCTTCCGGGGTGCAGGCTCCAGGCAGTTTCCATATAGTGTATATCAGACTAGAGAAAGGGAAGTATGAATGACTCTTTGTTGCTGCAGCCCTCCTCATTTTTTCTCCAACATCATATGTTGCCAGCTGCCACCAAATGCACCATCAGTTTCTTCAGTGTGAGCCCATCAGCTGTGTGCAGGATGAGTTTGTGCTATGCGAGGCAGCATATCAGAACATTCTGCAGAGATTTCTAATATGTAGAGTGCAATATGCAGTGTTTTCTTTCCCCTCTTCTCCTTTTTTTTTTTTTTAAATTTTCCCATCAGGACACTTTACCATACAAATTACAGAAAAAAACCTAGAGGCACTTTTTGGAGTGAGAAATATTCTATTTCCCATCTTAAGACTATCACATCTTCTTGATGTTTCAGTGCTTTTGTTGACACTATCCATCATGAAAAAGGACAAAGATAAGCACTTCTTATCATTCCCACACAAGAGTGAGTTAAAAGAAGTGAATTTGGAAGCAATGCAGTCTTTGGCTTGTTCCTGTGGAATCTGAAAAATTTGTGCATGTAACATTTGATTTCCGGTAAGGACTCTTCCAAGCATTGTTTTTAGGTACAAGACAACAACCTTCCCTTTGTGTTCCTGTTTGCTATTACTAATTAACACAGTTACTGCCATCAAAAGCCCAGTAGGCATTGATCTGCTGATCTCCCAAAGTCATTAGCAACACTAAATTTATTAATAGGATTTGCCTGCAACATCACTGAAAACCAGAAAGGCCAGTTACACTTGTGTAACAATTTAATGTGGAAGGTCACACATCCAAAGTGCAATTGCTTAGTTCTCAAGGTGAATAATACTGATATTGCAACTTTACACTAATGTTGCTTATAGTTGTTCTTGCACTAAATGAAGATTGTCCTTCATTACCCTAGCACAAGCTGACAACACTAAATTCTTCCATATGAAAAATTTAATGGCAATACTTAGATGAACTGCTCTCAATGGGGTTATGAAGACTTGCTAATTTTGTTATGAAAATATTTGAAGAGACACTATGATTAGGTAAACTGGATATCAATAAAATAAAGAGAACCTGTTAAAACATCTGCTCCATTATTAGTATTTCTATTTCTGATTCAAGTGGAAATGTGAAAGAGAGACCATGTGTGTTTGTTTCCATACGTGTGTGAGAGAAAGAGAGAGAAAGAATCACAGAATCATAGAATGATTTGGTTTGGAAGGGCCTTTAAAGCCCACCCAGTTCCAACCCCCCTGCCATGGGCAGGGACACCTCCCACCAGACCAGGTTGCTCACAGCCCCATCCAGCCTGGCCTTGAACACTTCCAGGGATGGGGCACCAACAGCTGCTCTGGGCAACCTGTGCCACTGCCTCACCACCTTCACTGGGAAGAATTTCCTCCTGATATCTCCTCTAAATCTTCCCTCTTTTCCAATTTAAAGCCATTGCCCCTTGTCCTATCACTCCTTGTCCTTGTCAAAATTTCCTCCCCAGCTTTCTTTTAGGCCCCTTTATGTACCGGAAGGCTGCTCTAAGGTCTCCCCGGAGCCTTCTCTTCTCCAGGCTGAACAACCCCAGCTCTCTCAGCCTGTCCTCACAGCAGAGGTTCTCCATCCATCGGATCATCTTTGTGGCCTCCTCTGGACTCGCTCCAACAGGTCCATGTCCTTCTTGTGCTGAGGACCCCAGAGCTGAAGGCAGGACTGCGGGGGGGTCTCACCAGAGCGGAGCAGAGGGGCAGAATCCCCTCCTTCGACCTGCTGGTCACGCTGCTTGGGATGCAGCCCAGGGTACGCTTGGCTTTCTGGACCGCAAGTACACATTGCCAGTCATGGTGAGCTTCTTGTCAACCAACAAAAAAAGAAGAGGAGAAAGAGGAGAGGGACTTGACTGAGGGAGGATTTACTGGAAAGAAAGTGGCAAAGTTTGTCTTTTTGCACAAGTACATTTCATAGGACATTTTCCAGGGTGAATGAAGCTAAAGGAAATATAACTGTCTTATACAGCTTTTCCACTCATTTCTTGTAATAGCATCTAGGTTGTGATTGGATTTGTTGGTAAGGTGGTTGTAGGATGGAAACGTGATAAAGAAATAATATTTTCCCAACATTTCATACAATGTCAAGAAATTACTTCTTAAAATCTATGATACTTAGACAACTGTAATTTTCAACTGAAAATGTTGAAATGGTTTTCCACCAAACAGAATATTAAAACTGTGCAATTTACATAATAAGTGTCTGATTTGCATATTTATTAGTTTCATTTAATTTGATGCAAACAAAATGTTCTAATCTGGTTTCAGGATAATCTCTAACCTTGTATTGTTCTGCATTTAGTGCACACACATTCACACACATGGACTAGCCTTTGTCTACATTTCACAGAATGTGTTTACTTTTTCTCAAAACACATTTCTTATTTCCAAGAAAGAGTTTTATTGGGGGAAATTCCAAGAAAGAAAAAGAAAATAGTGATCTTTTCCAGTTTTTTTTGATTGTTCCACATTTTTGTTGTTGTTGTTCATTTGTGTGGTCTTTTCTGGGGTATTTATATTGCTCTTTATCGTATCTAAGCTAACAATTACAATTACAAATGTGGAAATTATCAGTTGCAGTTTTTGAAGACAGTATTTTAGTGATGATTAGCCATCTTTACATTTAATAGTTTGTTAATATTTGAGCTATAAAAAGACTACCTTTTATAAATAATTTAATTGAAAAATTTTTAGGTTTTTTCAATACTTAATTATTTTTAGTATTAAATACTAAAAAATTTAACATTTTGGGGAAAAAGTCCCCTCAACATGAGAATTCCTTGTAAAATGTTGAAATGTCACTGTGTGTAATACTAATCTAAAGTCTAGATGGAATTAGGAAGTAAAGACCATTCTCTTATTAACATTTCTGTGTGTTACATCTCTATTACTGTTGCCAGCAGATATAGGAAGAGATATTCAGTAGCAGCAGGCAATAGTTCACGATATAAGAAGAAAGTACAGATGGAAAGTCTTATACTAATGCAAAAGGAGTGCAAGAGATCTAAATGACAATTCCTATGAAGCACTAGAGCAGTAACTCCAAAAGGAAAATATTTCAATTTTGGAATATATTTTAAAATAGAGTGTTTTGTTGAGGGGTTTGTAGGAAGGGGGAATTATTTTTTTCAAACTAGAAAATAGTTGCAGAAGTTCTTTTTAGTCATAAATGCATGGATTTTGAAAGTAAACTCCATGTTTGCCTTCACAGAAGGCTAGGCTTATTACCTTGAGCAAGCACTTTGCTAGTACAGCAGTTCTCCTTTCTGTTCTGTGTTCATCTTGGGCACCTTTGCACTACTGTTCTGTGTCGTGACATGAGGCGTCCTAGCCTTCTTTTTGTAGTGTGAAAAGGCAGGAGGAATTCAACTTGGAATGGGGGTCAGCATGTCAAGGGAGGAACTCCATCACCACCACCACCACTGACAGGAACCTGACTTTGTGGTCAGGCACATCTGCCCTCTCCCCAAGAACGGCACTCTGAGTTGCTTGCTGGACACAAGAGAGCTGAGCAACACTTATGCTTCCCCAGGAAGAAGGTGTGTCTGTCCTTTAGCATCTAAAAGTATATTTGTATGGTCTTTCGTAAGCAGATGTGAGCAGATCTAATTGCCTCATGCAAGCATCATGATAACTGTAGCTACACAGCCTGTAAGGAGAAGCTGGTTTGCGTACAGCAATCTGGGAACAAGAGTGGACCAGGATCAGCATACAAAAATCTTTACTGCTAATGGGACTCAGCCCCTACTCCATCTGTATTACTTCTCTATTTGCATAAGAGTTCTGGTCTCATGGCAAAACTGTGAGTATAAAGGCATCTTTGCAGAGTATCTAAGTTAATCAAATATAAAGAACATAACTGCATGGCAAAATTCAGTTGTCCCACTTAACACTGAAGGATTCCTAAGACACTTTGAGTGGGACCATATCCCCCACAGAAATAATCCTACTAGGGAAGAACAGGCCCATTAAGGGAAGGGTAGAACCTTGGAAACAAAAAGGAAGAGAGATGTTTCATTGTTTGAATGACCTTATTACCTTGGAAGAGTTAGATACCAATCAAGAGGAGCAGAAATATGAAAAAAAAAAATTAAGAAGGAAATGTTATTTAAAGCCCTTAAGGAACAAAGTACAAAGTAATACATTTCGTCAGAAATATGTAAATATATTTTGAATATTCTTTTAGGAAAAAAATACCACACTTTTTTGAAAAGAAAATTCTTCTGTAAATTCATCATAAGAGTCAGTAACTAAATTAATGTCAGGACAAGGGCTTCAGGTGTCAGGATTTCCTGTAAAGGAAATTATTTCAGCCTCGACCCAAAAATCAGAGGTTATGGTGGGAGACTTTGCAAGCTTGATGATTAAAAGAAGATTCAGATAAAACGATATCTGAACCCTAATGCAAATTTTCTAATGAAATGACAAAACTGTCTTTCCTTTCGAAATTGTTTCTGACAAAGTTCCACATTTGAGGTTAATGACATGTTTACCTGGTTGGAGTCTGAAAAAATGGAAATTTGGCTGAGGACATGATGTATGAAAAAAGGAAAGAAGAAGTAAAACAATTATAAATAACTGCTACCATGTTGGCAGAACTGCTAAATAATAACATTTAAATGAAAGAAACCTTCTGTACATAGTTATATCCTGTTCATATCAAGCTCCACTTTAGTCAGTGGAAGCCTTACCTCTGATTTCAGAGGACATTAGAAAAATCAAGAGAAACTTTGTTTTCAGTGTAATTGTAAGATAGTGGTAGATATGCAGTGTAGAGTATTCAAATACAGCAGAGGACCATTCTAGGAACTTCAGTCTGCCATTTAGATGGCAGGTAGCATGTGTTTCTACTTACATTTTTGGAATACCTTCATGTTGAGACTATAGACAAAACTAGTTTCTAAACTTCAGGGAAATTAGTCACGTGTTCATTACAATCTCTCTCCTGCAAGGAAGTGCCCTGATTCCTCTAAGGAAGCAATGTGATAAAGCATACTTTTAACGGTACTTATAAGAATTAGTTCCTACCAGCTAATAAAGCTTCTTGGTATCAATGTCTTTAACTCCTGCTGCCTGCTTTCATGAGATAGGAAGGGGAGGGCAGCCTTATGGGACATCATCATAATATTTTTTCCTCCCAGTGCTTACCGAGTGGGACAAACTAAGTAACTAACATTTTCAGGAAACTCTTGATCTGTAGAGGTTTCACAGAAACAAGTGCTTTTAATATTACTTGCAGTAAAAGGTGAATTTTTGTAAATATGCTAAGGAATAGTTAGTGTACAAAACAGAGTTTGAAGCTGTTTCTCCAGACTGCGAGGAGCATAGACTTGAACTTAGTGACTCAGCTCAGAAGCATGAGGAAAACTGGAAAGAAGGGGAAAAAATTTTTGTGAGTGGCCTTTGAAAGATTTATTCCCATGTTACAAATGTTATTCTGCTGTTTTGTCATATACACTGTTAAAGAAGGTATTAATCCTACACCACCATTGGGATACAAGAGTATCAGCCAGTATTGTTCTTTCCTCTATTCTTACCTAGCAAGTCTGAGCCTGCTAAATGTCAAATCCTATTGACGCCAGTAGGTGATAGGATATTTGTGAATATCCAAATCACTGAAATAATTTCCTTTTTCCTTGCCTGTCAAAGACATTTGGATAGTGGAAATACCTAGTCTGAAACTGTTTTCATGGCATTTTTATGTCATACTCTCTAAAATCCTGTAAAAGAACCATGTCCACCTGTGGCACAGTTTCTGCATTCTCAATGTTTGTCATACTATATCAGCTGTCCTAATTATGGTGTTGCCTCTGCCTACAAGCATTGGCTCACATATCCCCAAACCATCATGATTTCCACACTACTCCTACCATTCTTCAGGTATATATATTTAGTGGCTTTAAATAAAATGTCAGGCTCTTCTTTCTCCACTTCCTTTCCAAAAAGAGAGGAAAAAAATGTAATGAAACCCTTATAATACAATTGCTACATTGGATAGAATGAAGTCTGTCTGATATGTTAATACGCCCTGTATTTCCAAGGTTATTTTCAAATCTAGCCCATTCTTGTTTATTTTAAGAATATTCTACATGTCAGTCTTACCTTACATATCCAGGTTCTGCCAATTTGTCAGACTTGCTTTATCTGCAGGTTGTCTGTTATGTCAGCCTACAAAATAACATGTATACAATACCATTTTATATATAGTAATGCATTTTAAAAATATACTGACTGTACAATAAAATAATTGTGTGTGGCCAAGATAGCTTTCAACTGATATTGAAAACTGAAAATATCAAAGCTTTTATTATATTTTTGTTGAAGATGGAATGTGTGTATATAAGTCACATTCTGCTTCTTAAATCTTTTGACCAAAAGTCACTTCTTTTCTTGTATGAGTGAATATATATGGGAATTGTAATCAGGCAGAGAGAAATTGCAGCACTGTGAAGTTATAGCATGAGCATCCCTCCGGTTCCTACCTAATCCCCACAACAAGCGGGGCCATACAGCTTCCCGGGGACGTGATCACAGGCGTGGCTTTTTGTAGGAAGCTTCAAATCATTACAAGAATAACAGACTTATGTTGGCTAGGTTGCAGAGGTAATGCGACTAAAGAGTTGTAATTACATTGTAGGGCACTGCAAGAATTAGTCTAAATGAAAAAAATAGTCTCCATTTTTGTAAATTCAGAAAAATACAGGCAAAATATAAGCATAAATGTTGCACTTCTCTTTGCATCCCTAGTGCAGAGAACAATAAAATTGTGTATTTAGAAAATGCAATGTTACTGCAAATACATGGTGTTTAGCTAATTGTAGATGCCTTGTGAGGCGGTGTAATTTCCCAAATCAATATCCAATTATATATTTTTACTCATTCTAATGACAAGTTTAAGAGAGCTGGAAGATTTTTTCAGTAAAAAGTGAAGTGGGAGAGTGAGTATATAATATGGTTGTTTGCCAGTGGGTAGCTTACTTTCAATCCCAGCTGGAGGGAACAGTGAAATAATGTAATTCCAAATGCCCCTTTGCTGGGTTTTCTATTCCTTTTTGCTGTCTATCCTTAGCTGGATGTCTGGTAATGCAAATTCAACTGTTGTTTCCTATACTTGCATCATTAAAAAGTGGATGTTCAGTGATTAAAAATGCTTGAAGAAGACAGTAGATGAGGGGTGAAAAGTAATTGCACCAGAGTATTGATTAATACAGACTTTTATATTACTATGGAAAATAGCGTTTGTTTTTGATCACCCACAGACAAAAGCTTTTAGCTTATTTTGTCTCTCTATTTTTCTTACTGCTTGTGTATCTTAGGTGTTTTGTTGTTTGTTAAAAAGCAGGTTTTTCATTTCTTTGATGAGAGTATTCATGAGGCAAAGAATGTGTTAATTGTTATCTTGTTTTAGATAAAGATGGATTTGCAGCTTTTAATACACTGTAAGAAATATAATAGCCATTGTAGCTTGTTGCTCATGATGCTTCTGAGAAAAAAATATTAAGGGTATTGAGATTTTATGAGAAAATATACTGCAGTATGGCATGGTTAGGCTTTAGGGTTTTATTTATAAGGGTTCCAATTGATACACTTTGTTTTGCATACATTCCTTATCAAATCCTATGGAATCTGGAATGCACAGATAAAGCTGCAGTTGCTCTTGGGAAGAAAAACCTAGACAATGACTTAGCAATCAAACCTATAGTCAGTCATATATCTTTTAAAACTGATGATGATTTCCGAACAGTTTGAGAAGCTCAAGCTTTGGCAAAGGTAATATGAAATGCTTTGGCTTAGTTTCCCTTGACGTTCATAAGTGTAATATTTATACGCAGTTTTATCACTTAGCCATTTTCAAATTTCAAATATGCAAAAAAAAGAGGATTAAAATGAAACCTCACATTCAGTAAACAATATGTCAGATTATCTTTCGCTGCATACTAGTGAAGATTCACATGCTTATAGTTAGGGCAGATGGGGGTCTGGTATGGGCAAATCAGAGGCTTTTTTTTTGGAAAATGAGAACAATAGTATATAAATATTATAAAAACTGGCAACACAATAAATTGGTGTTAATTTCCATGGATGTATCACATAGTCCGTTTAGAGGAGCAAATGACTAGTCTTTATTTTGGTAGAGAGAGACACTGATTACTTAGTTTCTTTCTGTTTCCTGTACAATCACATAAGCATTGTGACAATAACAAGGAAATCTGCAGACAATAGCTGCAGAATTTGCTAGATAACGAGTTTATAAGTAGACAGTCTGCAGGTGACATGAAGGTCTGCTTTAGCAGAGTTGCATGCGGTGATTCTGAACTTAGCCAAAATCAACACTTTAAAGAATGGTATTAGCTAACTAGTAAGCTAGAGAGGCAAGATATGTACGTGAGTGTTAATGTCTTGTCATCTACAGTGTCAAATCTGTAATCTGGGCTCTTGCAATGATGCCAGGCAATGCATAGGTGTTAGCATGGGCCAAAGACCACTTCCAGTGAACAAACCAAGTGGGGCCACGCTGGTTTAGAGCTAAGGAAGTTTCACTTTGTAGGGACAAGCAATGCTGTGTCAGCTGTCTGCTGTGATGGAAAATGGTCCCTTGAGACTATTTTATGTACTAGCATAGACGTAACTTTAGAGTCCAGCCTCTAATAATTATTGTGAAATCATGTCATTTGGAAGAATTTGAGAGAAAAAAAGATCTGTAATTTGGCAGAGGCAATAAATCTAAATCCCAAATAGAGGAAGCACCAAAGGGCTTACCCTGATTTTGGATTTTTGTTATCTGCAGTCGTCTAACCTGTATGAGCAAATTTTAAAAGTGTGATGAACAAGAAACATACATTAAAAAACTGCTGTGCTGGCTTGCTCTGGTAGTTAAGTTTTCAACAGTAACCTGATCTTCAAAAGAATGTCTTCAGAAGAGGCACCTAAGGAAATTATATCACAAAAATACTAATTTTTCAAGCCCTTTGAATTTGTGAAGTTAGAAGACACTTGCTGTTTCGTGCCTATCTACACTGGATTTTGCCAGAAGACATGAGCTTATCCTGTCTCTCCCTGAAGATTTCACTGAGAAACTTGAATGCAAACCACCTTAAAGCCTCAACTTTTTGTATCCACCTCAAGCTAATATACCTCATTTTTCAGAAGGGCTTTAATAGCACAGAATCAGTATAACACTAGCCATAGCTATGCAGTTTCCAGCTTAAAGCTGGCTCTGATTCAACTGTGTTGGTGTGCAGGCAGTTCTCTCTTGCATCTGTTTGTAAAATATACCCTGCTGACATATACGTATAATAGCATTTACAATAGCAGTTGAAAGCAAAGCTCTGAATAGTTAAGGACATCATCCATCTTATGCTGTCTACAAATAAAAACGTTATTCTTACCAGGTAAAAAAAAGTACAAACTTCATCACAAGAATATAAATGAAATGGATTTTTAATGAGTGAAGAAGGTCTTTTAATGCAAGTTCAACTCCACAGCTATTTGTTCCAAGATCTTTTAAGAGATGAGTTTATGAAACTGTTGATTTTTTTTCCTCAATAAAATTTTGGGGATGTAATCAATACTCCATCACTTCAAAGCATCATTCTTTCTGAAAAGTTTTGCTTTTGGTGGTGAGTCTGTAACAATGAACCCTCCTGCTAAACGCAGAAATGTTGTAATTTCTAGAGTAAGTAGTAAATCTTAGGGATCTTAGTCAGATGCAGCTCAAAACATGATGACAGTAAGACTGTGCCTGTATGTGAAAAACCTTTAAAACTGCTTTTTTTGGGTCTGTGGGTTTAGGAATGACTCTGTTTTCCTTGCCTTGCCTTGCTTTGCTTTGCCTTGCCTTGATTTTCAGACAGAGTTGGAAAATAAATCAGTAGGGTACAAACTTTTGGTTTGTTTTTTTTTTGTTGTTTTTAAATTACAGGAAATAAATACTTTCTGTTTGTTAATATAGATTAAATAAATTAAAAAAAAAAAAAAAGAAAGAAGAAAGCAGGGAAAACAATCAAAATAATTAATTACAAAACTTCCTGACTTGAAGAAGACCTGCTTTCCGATATTTCTATTCTAACATTCCTGATTAAAATACAAGAATAGTTTGGGTAAAATTTGGCAACTCCCCAAAGTTTTGGTACTTAAACTGCATAGATTCTAGCATGATCACTAATGGAGACACCATAGAAGTTTCTTTTACAATTTATCTTAAAGGGCTATCTCAGTCTTAAGGTTACCTAAATGGTTCAATAAGTCTAGGCACTAGGCTGTCGGTTCCTGCAGTTTCACATTCTCACATCAATAATGTGTGATACTATGTGTACCACTACAGTGTTTTTAATTTTCTCGCTTTTAGGATTTGTTGACTACATGGCATAATTTAAAATGTGTATTTTACTTTTGCTGAATTCTATCGGTGCTGGACACACACCACCATAGTCTGTTTACTCCCTTTTATACAGTTCCTGAAGATTACTTTCCTGTAATTTAAAATAATTTTTCTGCCTGTATGTCCTTTTAGGTTTTATTATAGGTATGCACCTTTTGCACACTTACATTGTTGCTAGAATCTTTAGTAAATGTCCCAATTTAGTGAAGAAAACTAACAGAAAATGTATTGTGAATATTTTTACCACTATGGAAGATTTTAGAGTTTGTAAAAAAACCTATTAAATTTCCAGCTTCTACAGCAAACAAACAAAGAAGCAAGAACAACAACTGCGAACTTTTGGTTCAATAAAGTTGCATGTGAGCCATTGGGATTTTCAGCTTATTGAATAACTTTATGGAATAGATATCTCTTTCCTCTTCAGCAGAGCTGTGGAAATACATTGTCTCTCATTGCAACTCCATTGCAAATTTCCCTCAGTTGAACATCAGAGCCTTTCAGACTTTTGGATTGGATTGTTGGTGTTGTTAGACGGAGCTCAAAAACAGTGGCTGGTGTTTGTTTGACAGGCTATCACTTACAGAGCAACGAAAGAAGGCGTCTTTCTGTCAGCATAATCTGCCCACGGTTCTTCACTTTCATTACATTCTGCTGCATGCTGATTGTCACCATGGTGTTGCCTTAACCAAGGGATGAACTGTAGGGATGAACAGGAAAAAAAAATAAATCTTGCTATCTCTCTACTCATATACCTCTGTTTTATTACCAGTATGTTGTAAATCACCAAGCACCTAATGACATTAAATTGGGGACAGCAATCAATGAAGAGAAAGCCAGAGCTCTTAGAATACCTCTGCTGGCTTTGCCTGCTAAGCTTGTTCTGCCCTGTTCACAACATGCAGCAAATCTGAGCTTGGAGTGTCACACAAAGTAACTTTTTTTTCCCCCCACTCAATTATAAATGAATGTTTAATGCTATGATTAACACTGTGATGATTCGTGTCACATTTTTTATTTGTCCCTTTCATCCTGAAGGATCCCCAAATGTTTTCCATATCTCTGATTACACAAAGACTACAGAAAGGTTTCTTAATCCAACAAGAGGCAAAAAAAGAATGCTTTAACATCATAGCACATCTCATTGTTATTAATGATAATAGTCATTCCTGGCACCAGCTGTAAGTTCCACCCTTTTTATGAGGTTCTTAGAAAGCAATTTATAATCAGGTATTGGAAGTCTTCACACACAGCAGTTTCACAATGCAGATAAGCTTATATCTGCAGTAAAGGAAAGTGGAGGCACACACATTAACCAAGTTACCCAAGTCAAAAATACACTAATAATTGGAGATCTGAGGAGCTTTGAAAGAGTTCGCATATTCTCACATCACTGTCCTATTTTAGCTGTTATGACATATTTCTGAACTGAATGTCAAGATAAGATGTGAAAGAATCTAAAATAAAATTCCAATTCCAACCCTATTTGGATAATTAGTTTTTTCTAGAATGAAAAAGCTCTGCCTTGGTTCTGAGACATGAATACTAAAAAAAAAGAAAGGAACTGAAGCATGATATGAAATTTTCAGAAATTCTGGAAAGATAACAGTTAATTTTCAGGCTTAGAGAGTAGAGAGAATTGCTATGTTTGCAGTAAAACAGTTCAGTCATTAGGACAAATCTGATGTATGTGGCACACACCAGGGTCCTCACAGGATGAAAACATCAACCCAGGAATAATGAGAAGTTTTGTTGCCTGGAATGTGGACTTGGGAGCAGTTAGCTGACAATGTCTGTGTGGAGGTGGAAATACCCATATGCTATATACCGGGCAGTGTCAGACTATTTGCCAATGACATAGAAATTCTTATTTTTAGCTTCTGTGTAGCCTGCAAAGATTCATATCTACCCCCTCCACCCCTCACCCCATCAGGTCCTTAACCCTTAGACTACAGACTACAGACTGCTTTTGATGTCCTGGGATGGGAATCACAGTGGAGAGACAGATTTCATTCCCTGCCCTCTCCCTGTCAGACCACCATAAGAAAACCTGAGCCTTGGGACTGGTGAGACCTTGGGGAACCTGGTGTTACAGCCGGAGTGAATGAGGGAAAAGAAATGCTGGGATCTGTCCCTTGGTGCTTCTCTTTGTGTGTGCTTTCCTGTTCAGCAGCTTTCTTTCCTCCAGATAATGACTCTGCCTCTTTCCAGTTCTCCTTGCAATCTTGTAATTCTTGTGTTCTTGACTTGACAGTGGATGAGTTTCTACCACCTAGATAGGGAGAAGAGACTGCTTCCTCCAAGCAGGACGTGTAACATGACGGATGTCAGCTCTTACACTTACTTCAGTTTGCATGTTGGGCATCTGCTGCTTCCTGTTTTGTCTCCTGCTCTAGGATCCTCAGGTTGGCTGTCATCATGTTGGGATATCAAAATCTATCTTTGCCAGAAGAGATCTTATAACTTAGGGGACCATGTTTCCGTATGTTATAAATCATCCAGATCCATCTCCCTCTAGGTGAATATTTAAACTATACCTCTTTCCCCTTCTCTCCCACACCTTTTTTGATTACCTTTGCTCATCCTGCAGTTTCAAATGTGACAAACGTTCTCTGCGAAAGCTGGATTTAGCAAACAGAAATAGATGCATCCCACAACCAGCTATCTTCTCTTCTGCCATACATCATAATCATTCCAAAGAAGACACTAACCTCACGAGACTTTAGTTATAAAATTGCTTTAGTTGCTTTTGCAGATAGACTTTTTTCCACTCCACTGCAAAGTCTTTGCACAGCACCATTCATTTATCTGTCAATTCTGAAGACAAAAAATCCTGAAAGATCACTCATGTAATTAACATAGCTACATAGTTGTAGAATCAGCCTGTCCTTCTCTGCTCTTAGAGTTTTGTGACTTTAAAACAAACATTGTGAATATTTTCATGTAACTTTTTAAAAAATATTTACCCTAATTTTAAAAGCTACCGATCTTTCCATGTGGATTGTGTCATATTTTATTACAAATACTAGACACAAAGAGCTTATTACTTTGACAGCTGTAAAGATATTCTTAATTTCTGTAGTATACTTCCCATTCAGTAGGTTGGGATCAGACACAGAATGTGAGCTTTTCTGAAACAGGCATAAAGTAAACAGCTTGTTAAATAGGTCATCTTTATTTAATATTCATTAATGCTTTATTGTTCATGGCTTTGTAGCTTAATTATATTTATTTATAGAAATTTCCCATTGCAAGGCAATTTGGCTAGAGCATAGTTCCTACAAAAGATGTTTAAATATTTATGTACTTAACACACAAAAGTTACATGAAAAAAAACTCAGATACAGTTTTTATGTAACTGGCCATAACTGAAAAACAGCAAAGTCCTTACCTTCTGTTCCCTTCTTGTTAAGAAAAAAATAAAGTCACCATAAACTACATATTAAGATTGATTTGTATGGCCAGAGAATCAGATACGTGAATGAAGAAGGTTGAATGTAATAATTGTCAATGCGTTCATCTGGTTGTGCTGGGGATCTGAGGGATTTTCAGTGAGGTTGTATTCTGTGCAGCTTGCCACGAAGTCGCCTTAGCCGCCTAACTTTGTGAGAGACTATTGATTAACAAAGAACCCTGCGACATCAAAAATCCTTCACTATTAGTACCTGATCTCAGGACACATAAGAGAAATGGAAGTTTGGAAAAATAAATTTGGGTTTGAGTAGAAAAGCTTTACAGTCCTTTACCTGTTAAATTGGCTTCTATCAAGCACAGACAGGCAACTATATTTTATACAACATCAAAAGGACTGAGGCGTCATGTGGGAACAGGGTAACCTTTTCTTTTTGTTGTTTAAAAGGAACAATCATCCATTCATTATATTTCATGAATATGTTAACAAATTTTTAACAACTGCCCAAATCCTTTTTGTAATGATATGTTTAAATGAACTGGGTGTAAAAACCTATTACAACCAGATGTTATTCTCTCAGTGAAAGGTCATAGGTCATCCCCAGGGTACTGCCTACCCTTACAAATGCATTACTAGCTATAAGTTACACTGCTAACCTGATACCCCACCATGAATTTGCTTATGAATATTTAGTAGGTATAGTACAACCCTATTTTGAAAGGACAAAATTAAGAGATAATATGAAGATAAATCAGAGGATTATTAGCCTTAAAACATCTATATGCATTTCTCTTCTCAGTTATGAAGAAATTCCTTTAATTGTTTAGTGGGACATTCTTCAAATCTGCTGGGCAAAATAATGCAAATTAGAGTGTAGCTAGTGGTGATCACTATTGAGCTGAGAATATACTTGATTTTCAAGAATGTAAACTATGAGGGCTTGATCATCACTTAAATCCTGCCTTCTTTACAGTGCCTCTGTAAGACAGAAAGTGGAACGTAGATTGGCTGATGCTTTGCCCTCCCTACCTCTGGCACCTGAGCTGGAATGCTTCCTGACTGCTCAAGGACTGACTAGGAGAAAAGGACTTTGTCTGGTCAAAAATATTTCCTTTAAAACCACAGAAAAATAGTCAGGTCTGATGGGTAGGAAGAGCACGATAAGGCATGTGGCTAGATGCTGCTCATCACTTTCTTTAAAACTTTTTTATTCAGATGAGAATAGTTGACATCTCTGACTATACTTTCTTCTATATCTGAGGGCTTGTAGGAAAAAAAAAACCCGCACCTGTTAATAGTAATTTTTTTTGTTACTTATTTAACAACCATTTTCTTCTTTTGTGAAACGAAATACCTTTAACAATTGGTTGTATTATTTTTATGTGAGTAGAGCACTCATCTTTTGGTAAAGTCAACATTAGGATACACTGACATTCTGTGCAAGGTATAGCATTGGAAATTGGTAAGTATCTTCTGTGTGTGATATTGGTTTTTCTAAGAACATCTGCAAGAGCAGTTCACTGTAGGGGAGGGAGAGTGAAGTTTTATTTGCAGAAAGTCATATGTAGATTGATAAAGAAGAAACAGGTTCATGGGGTAGAAGAAGGAAAGAGTATATGATAAGAAATGGAGAAGAAGCTTGAGGAGACTATAAATGAGCAGTACTTGTGCATATTGCAGGCCCATATGCTTGCCCATGTACTTGCTGCGCTGTGCTGTCATAAAGCATGCACATATACTGCCTCATGGATTGTCCTTTCTTATGAGAAGTGGGCTTACTGCCTGTGTTGATTTAAATTACACAGGGAAAAGATGAGTCAGTGCCTAGATCCAGTCTAGAAGAAGGTGCTCTCTGATCTTTTTCATAGTCTAAAAATCACAATAAAACACACAGTTCCATATGCAGATATCTTAGTGAGCCTTGGGACCCTGCCATTTTGAGGTTAAGCTTTTAAACTGTTTTTATACGGAGACCCTCCAAGAATTTATAGCCCAACTGAGGAGCCAGTGATGACCTGTATTGTCTGTCCAGGAATATAAAACCCCCTTGTGTGTCCTAGATTACAATGCAGATCAGTGTGTACTTGTCACTGATACTCCTATCTGGTAGTGGTCTGGCCCAAGACTGAAAAATTATTCTTGTTGCAGCCAGTTTCAGCCTCCATGAAGAGACCTGCTAATCCTAGAAGCCTGCACTGTACCACTGTAGCAGTGCTTCCTGAGCACATAATCACAGGCTTCTGGGAAAATGTTTTATAGAGATGTGGACAGTCCGTCAGCTCCACACAGAGTTCTGTTCAGATGTACATAGACACTTTCTACCAATGCCTCTGATGCCTTCTATTAGTAGACAGAGTATACAATTAGTGATTAAATCAATCACTTTTCACATTAGTGTTTTGATCGGCCAACACTGTAGTTTTTAGTCTGTAAATGACAGTTGACTTGCAGGAAGGATGGTGTGGCTCCAGAAACAATGACAGTCTCATGAATAGCAGAATGAGAACGGTGCGCTGTTGTTGAAGACCTGAGATGGTTACTGGTACAGAGAACTGGTCATTATCTTCCTTAAATGAAATTTCTGTATGTTTGTAGAATTCTGTTAAAGAAAACTGAAGAGGGTGAGTGTTCTTCTCTGAAAGATCATTAAGCACATAACTTATGTGAGCCAGGGCAAAGGTCTACAGCATGGCTGTACCTGGCTTACACTGTTTGCCTTGAGGAAATCCAACCCTAACTCAAGCAATGCTACCCAGAGCAGTACAGACATAACATAGCAGTATAAACTGGTTTCAGCTTTATCTTTGTGCAGTTGCATGGCTTATTGTTAAAATGGTTTTATATATATATCTTTTCAGTGTGTGATTAATCTGCTGTAGGTGTGTGGTAAGCTGCTGTAGGTGACTCTGCTTGATCACGGGGCTTGGATCAGATGCCTTCTAGAGGTCCCTTCCAACCTCAGCCATTCTATGAGTAATGTATTATAACAAGAAGTCATTCTGTATAGAATGAACTATCTATGACCCTAGAACAAAAATATAGCATACAGGAGTACAGAGAGGGGGAGTAGAGGACTTGACAGTTGATACCCAAGGCCCAGAGTCTTTAAACAAACTCACTCTTGGTCAGTTACTAGTGCTTAAAAGCATACAACCTTGGCAGTTGGGTAAAATTAATTTATGTAAAAATAAAGAGAGTAAATCAGGGAAGGATGGATGTACTGCCGGGTCAGGATGTCTGGAAAGGAAAGAAATTATCTGAGCCAGTCCATGGGATGATTCTTGTAATCTGGGGTACAAAACCTACAATTATTTTAATTCAGAGCAGTGTGGGTACTCACTGCTGAAACTAGTTGCTAAGTTTGTGTATGCAAGTGTTGTGGTTATTACCTGTATATATGCTATGTCACTTTTGCTACTTTGAGTAAGTTATTAGGTAAGGCTATGGCACTAAATGTACATGTATAAATGTGTCTGTCTGTGTATTATTCTTTTGAGTTGTTTGTGAGTAAACAAAAATATTTTTTTGTAATTTGTGAAAGACATTATATCTATTGTGATTTCCTCTGTCTCCTCCCCCTCCATTTCTGCCTAACCAGTTGTTTTGGCAACAATAATCAGTGAATGCATAAAACATGCAAGGAAAAAAAAAAAAAAAAAAAAAAGAAAAAGAAAGAGTAGAGCTGCTAAATGGAATTCCCCTAAGACCTTTTTCTGAGAGAAGGTTTGACAAAAATTAAAGATGTTTTTACTTTTGTTCTTGTGGAAAAAAATACTGTTTTCTTTTATACTGCTTTCCAAGCCCTCCAGTTTTGGTTGAGCCCATGGAAATAGCCCTAACTGACAGATGTTCCTATTGAAGTTGTAATAAATCCTTAAAAAACATGCCTAAAACAGCAGCAGCACCATTCTGTGTCCTTTGATGTGTTTGTTAGACACCCCCATAGAAATTTAAATTGAATACAGCCTCTACCACCAAACCAGAAAGTTGTGAAAGAAACTTTCATTCTTTTCCAGAACCAGAAGCAATTATCCACAGCTCAAAGCATTTCAGAAAGCATGAGGGTATGATATTAACCAGTCAATTGGACTAATCTGAATGACCGTCAGTACTCCAAGCAGAAAAGGCCTTATTATAGCTACAGTTATTACACTGCTGCAGTTACAAGGTTACTTAGAAAGCTGAACTCAATCTATCAGCATATTAGAGACTGAAATGCCAAATCATCAAACTGGAAGCCTTAATATACCATTTAGAAATGGTGAGATGAGGAAGAGGCTTATGTGAAAACTTAGAGGGTACAGGATCTCCTTGAACATAATTCTTCATCATATTCTGAACCAGGCATTCATCTGATTGATGTATGGGAAGTTCCTCTGTTTTTTTATCCTTCTGGAAGTTTTCTTCAGCTTGCAACTTCCAAGAGACACTTCTTGCGTTGTAAGTTCTTGTTTAAATGATCTCACTAAAATGAATATATTTCATTATTATGGATAATTTTTTTTTAAATTTGGCTGATAAGAAAAGTGAAAGATCTAGCATTAGTGTTGATACTGTATTGCAGGATCTGGAGCCATTAGTAATCAGGGAACATAACAGGTTATTTCATGATTGGTGAAGATGACCAGATTTTTTTACTCTCGAAAGATACCAGAGACTGTGTTTTTTATGTTAGAAGAAGCTTCAACTGTGCTTTATAGCAAGGTCATAAAAGGACAAGCCTACCACATGCTATAGTATGCATCTGGAGGTTAGAAGTAAGGTGGACCAGGACCATAAAAGAAATAGGTTTTCTGCTTAAAACTGAGAGTTGGAATGAGAGTGAACCTGGAGTGGGACTTTGGGTCAAAGGAGCTCAATAAATGGACTACCAAGGTCAGTAACAAAAAGTCCATATGAAAAGGCAAGGCACACAGAGAAGGACAATTTGTTCTGATCCAAAAGTAAGGGACTTCAAGAAGTACTAGACAGAAATCTAGTAGTGAGAGGAAAATGCTGGTGTGAAATGCTCTTTTCATTGTCTGGAGTGAAGAGACATTTCTCACTGCCATACTCATGGAAGCTGAGGAAGCCACACTTCGAGTGTAACAGAATCAAAGTTCTTGGTTAGAAAAATCTATTTTCCTTCCAATTCAACAAAAAAAGATGGAAAAATAAAACTGAAAGAAAGGATACAAGATCAAGATACAACAGGATAAAAATGAGTATGTGACCTAACAGAGAAAGGTATTTCTTTGTCTGCATTCTTCCTATACAAGTAGTTGTCTGCTTTCACCAGAAAACCAAGTCTATCACCTGAATAAGGGAAATAGAAAACTGATGCAGGCATGACCTGCTTTTGACTTTGCAGCTAGGCTTAGAGGTTGGTTGGCTTTGGGAGCTGCTATTGGATGAGCTTCCTTGCCTTCCTTCCAGAAATCATTGATTTTAATCTCAACTAAGTTGTTAGAAACACGAACACAGTAGAGAACAATGTATAGCCAATAAATCTAGTCTCTATTGGATATCCAAGTGTAGCAGCATAGGAGTATTTCTATACAGTATTTTGCAGGCAGATGTGAACATACCATAGCTGTACTCCAAGCCAATTGGTTGCAAACCAACTTCAACCCCAAAGTTATATTGCAGCAGTTATGTGACATGCTATTCAAAGTGATAAAACCAGATCAGATTACTAAAAGTATCATTTGGCTCATGAACAATGTACTGTACAAGAGCTTATTGTGTGTCACCGTTTAAGGCTGGGTCGGCTCTTAAACCGGCGGCAGACGCCCTCTGTTAACCCCCTCCCTACCCCCAGGAGGGGAAAGGACGGAGAAAACGGACAGAGACTTATGGGTAGAAATTAAAACTACTTTAACAATACAACAATAATGGAAAATAGTATAATGGTATTGATACTAATACTACTAATAATGGAAATAAGAGGAAAAGTATACAAATCTAATACTGAGTTTCCCAATGTGTGGAATTGCAGTCCTCAGGCTGCACCCTGCAGGGGCTCACACCGCTGCCGCAGCAGGGCGGGCACCCGGACGTCCCGGACCGGACTGCGCAGCCGACAGGAACCGGATTCAGGAATGCACGGATCAGGGTCGGAGGCAGGAGAGCGAGCAGGGTCCCACAGGGATGCCGGCCATGAAAGAAGAAAGCGAGACCCTCGTGATCCCTTAGCTTTATACTGAGGAAGACGTGGATGGGATGGAATACCTCGTTGGTCAGTTTTTGGTCACCTGTCCCATCCGCACTCTGCCGCAGGTGTGACCCTTTTACGACTTTTTACTCACTTAACAAAAGAGGGCCAGCAGTGGCCTTGGTTCTCATGGGGATAAGTATAAACATG
>NW_009636183.1:29337-29725 GCF_000690535.1 Cariama cristata
TGATACTTCAGTAGCAACTATAAACATCGAGCGTTATCAGGTCTGAAACGCAGACAGTGTCTGAAAATATATAGCTGTACTTTCAGAAAGTGCAATTATTTAGAAGACACTTAACTGAAAACTCCTGAAAGGAGAAATAGTCCTGCTTTAGCCAAACCAGGACATTGTGCCACTTTGAAGAGAAGGGTACCTTAGTTTCTTTTTTGACAGTTCATTAGTACAAGACAATTAAACAAGAGAGTATTCTGATGTGAGACTTGCTTTGATTATCTCCTTAAATAATTCAGAATTTCTTTAAAAACCTGACTTTTCTGTTCAGTGTTCACCTCTTCTAACTCTGTTTCAAAGCCGTGAGTCTCTCTGGCTCTCCTGTTTCGTCATCGTTCTG
>NW_009636183.1:29769-35137 GCF_000690535.1 Cariama cristata
CTGTTCTGCTGCCTCTGGGCTTAGCAATTCCTTCCTCACTTCTGGCTATAACCTCTAGCTCAGATTGCTTTTACAGAATACACAGGATGGACATCCATCAATCCAGCATCAAGAGAAAAAAAATGGAGGAATCTATGTAACTGTGAAAGTCTTTGTACATTTGGTATAAACAGATGCAGTATAAATCTTATATACATTTTATATACTTATATTTAATTGTATATAGTTAAAGGAAAATGTATGTATTTATATATTTTTAAATATTGATATGTTTCTAGTTTTGTTTTTTTTTTTTCCATGGCAATAGATATTCTCAGTACTGTTGGTGGGCTACCTTCCACTAACAGATGGTTCAGGTGCATCAAATTCTGTCAAGTAGGGCACTTTTTAAGACCTACAATAGTAATACAAACATGAAAAGAATTCTCTAGCTTCATTTATGTTTTATTTGAGCACAATAATTCCAATTTGCATATTTAAACAGGTTTACAGTGCTCTAAAATATTATTCCTACCTCTAATCATTGTTTAAAAGCATTTTTTTAGTTACTCAGTGTCAGGAGAAAAGAGAGTTCCTTGTCCTCACTGGAGAAAAAGTACCCCTTTAATTCTTGATTCATTTATGAAGGATTCAGATACTTTTATAGCCTTAGAGTTCACAGAAAGTTTTCTTTTTTGAAAGGTTTAACTCAATGTTTTTTTTTCTTTTACCTGTTCTATAACAAAGGGTTTCTTACTAGAATGTTTACAGTTGGTGCCTAGATAAATCATAAACAGGAACTCTAATTCTTTGCTAGTTATTCGTATGAGTTCCATTACAGCCACACTGCAGGCAGTGATGCACTTCAAGGATTGTGCTGATGCTGATGTTATAAAGCAGAAGAACAAAGTTTAAATGGTCTGTAAATGTCAGCAGAATCCTGATAGTAAATTATGACCTTGCTATTGACTCCGGAGTACCTTTAGCTACATTTTATGCATTTCACATAATGAAAGTATAATGCTCTTCAGATGACATAAACAAAAGGGTAGCACAGCTGACCAAATTCATGAACCAAAAGAGAACATCAGATATTTATCAGGAGTTCTGTGAAGTTATTTATAGAAGTTAAAGTCATCTTTAGGAAAGCAATAATACCCAGAGGTTAGTGTTGCAAGAAATACTAGTGTCTGTATTCTTACAGGAATTAAATTTTATTTTTTTTTTAGAGTTCAATATACAGAGTTCTGAGATTCAGGACATTAAACTATCTTTATTCTTAAGCATAAAATTGGAATTCTTGGCTTGCTTGTAATTTATATATTGAAGCTTTGTAGCTCTGAGAGGATACATTAATGTCCACTGCAGTGTCTGTCAGTGGCACATTCCATGACTGAGGTGCCAAGGCAAACTGAATTCAATAATACAGAGTTGATTATGGATAACAGAACCACGAGTTTGTGCCTGACATATAAGTGACCTTGTAATCCCCTTCTTAGAATTCTTGCCAGCATTCCTCCCTCCTGCCACTCTCTTTTATTGTGTTTTAAAATTAGATTAGAAGGACTTTGGGGCAGAGACCGTGCTGTCTCTTACATCCCAAGGAAGAGCTTATTTTTTACTGCACTGAAAATGTATCTATTGTGCAGATCATTTTTTGAGTTCTTATTCTGAAATGTTAAAAGTTCATATCATCCTCATTCATATTCCTTTCATAATCCTAAGTGGGACTCGAGAAAGAAAGTTATATGTTGCTCATTTCACTTCAGAGTAACTAAAATGGACTCTAGTGGTTTCTTTCTTTTCTCAGAATTACCCAATAATACATGCCTTAGCTTTTTCTTTCATGCCATTTTACTTACTATTGTAACTGTGAGTGTAGTCCCAGCAATATTAATAATATTTTTTTTTGTGCTTAGTCAAGCCCATATTTTATTTGTTCCTTTGTACAAAAAACACTGCTGCACGAGTGAGCCCAGTAAGACAATTGCTGGATTGTATCAGGTTTAGGATAAACATCTTCATACGCTACTGTTCTTTTGTTTGGAACATAAAGGCAGTTACACCATTCCTCTTAAAAAGTTAATCTGTTAGGAGAAGAAATGAATCCTTTCTTTTTTTGCAGGCAGGAGGAAGAAAATGGGTAGACGGTAGCTACAAAGTAAAGAAAAGCTGTTTGAATGTAGCACCAACTAAGTCTGTATGCAGTCAGGATAGGAATGAAGCTTTGAAATTCCTATCAAAAGCTTTGAAGTTTTTGGAGTGCCTTCTTGGCAAGTGTCGATACCCTAGAACAGGAGTTCTTCTGCTTTAAGAATAGAATCATCGGCCACCTTTAATGTCCTTATCAGAAATAGCTACAATCTTCTACTGCTAAAAATGGTTTCTGATGAGTACACAATGCTGTACTGCAGATACATTGGGTGATATTTTAAAGGACATATGAATTCTGTACATTAGAAATAAATAGCTCCTTCTAATATCAGGGAAATCCAAGCAATGCCTGAAATTTCTTACGTTTGCTGCATTGGAAGCCAGCTAGGAAAAACTAATAAATCAGTATTGATTGAAGCACTCGGGAAGGTCAGAGAACCAAAGCGTTGCGAATTTGACAGATGTGGTCAATAAAAGAGGCAGTTCCCATTTGACCATGCAAAATAACCACAGACCTTGAAATATTCACCAGAAACTTCATCATATTTTTAAAAATGCCTCACAGCTACTTTTCAGACATTGATTAGCTATTGACTTTCATCACCAAGAGCCAGTGAGGATGCTAATGTACTTTGGCTACAGAAACCTTGCCTATTATGAAGCAAGGTGGAAGCAGACAACTAGTGAACTCTTCTCAAGGGTTCTTCTGTACTCTTTGAGTTCAGTTGTCATGTAGGTGAGAGTAAGTCTTACACCATCTGGATGGGGAGACAGGATGTTGGTCAGAACCTTCTGCACAGGCTTCGCAAACGAGGTGCATCAGACCTGCTGTTTATATCCAGCTGCACCCTTCAGTCTGTTCATGGCAGACTACAGCTCTTCTAAGCTGAAACGCTATGGCCTAGACCCAGACCCTCACTGCTCCTACATCTTTTCACAGTTCCTGGTCCAATGCTGTGTTCACCTTCCAGACCATGCAAGGCCATTATTGTTTATATATTTAAGTACCTGCTGAAGATGCACTTTTACGGAGTTGTTTTTCAGAGCTTGATCACTGTAAATATAAAGATGCACAAACATTACGTCATATAATTTCTCCAAATATTTTGATATGGTTCTTATGCTCTTACATCAGAGGTAACACTTATCTGACTATAGGTTCTACTAGCAGCATCAAATAAATACCTATTGAGAGTGGAAACCATTCTTGTTCCAATAAGTGTAATGGAATGTGAAGAGCTGGTGTTTGTGATCTCTGGTATTAAATATCCCAGGAACACAAACAGGTTTGCACAGACAATACCCTATGTTGTATATATCTCCAGGAGTTTACGTATAAATACATTTACTCAGACAATTACTCTGTAGCTCTCACACTGTTTTGCAGTGGAGAAAAGTAATTGCTTAGAGACAAGTAATATGACTGAACATGAGATGCTGCACACACAGTCTGCTGCATGAGAAGACAATTATGTTCTGCTTTATCTCCACTGAAGGGGAAAGACATAAAATAGTCACAGAATGATTTAGGTTGGAAGGGAATTCTGGAAGTCATCTAGTCCAACCCCCTGCTGAGAACAGGTCTAATCAGATCAGGTTGCTCAGGGTCATGGCCAGTCAAGTCTTGACCACCTCTAAGGAGCACCTTCCACAATGACTCTGAGCAACTTGTTCCACTATGTCATGAACCTCATGATCAATTTTTTTTTAATCTTATATCCAGTTTGAATTTCCCACATTCCAATCATATTCAAACAAGACTGCATAAATTCTGATGTGGACCATTGTATTAAAATATTTGTTTCCCAGTTTAGATTCTATTATACCAGATTTCATACTAATTTCTGTTAAAAAAAAAGAGTTTTCATATGATCAAGAGATTTGTTGCCTTTGAATATAAACCAAATTTTACATCAAAGCTTTTAATCTAAATCTTTAAATCAAAACTTTTATGCCTAAAATACAGCTTGCACATGTCTGACTTCAGTCCATGTCCTAACAAACATGAGTTTGCTGATTGAAGAAAATAAAACTTCTGATATTTTCCCACACCTTTAGAAAATGCATCATGTCCAAATGAAATAGGAAAAAAACCTAGCACATGGCACCTGGTTGCTAGAGTAATCCAGGCTACATTTTGTACTGATATTTCTTCCTAAAAAAGGAGAAGAATACGATCTGCCTTCGCCACCTCAGTGCATCCTGTCAGGCAGTTTAAGGGGTCTGCTGCTGGCAAGTCAATCAGAGGAAAATCCTTTTGTTTTGTTTTATCTTATTTTATTTTATGTTATTTTATTTTCTTTTATTTTCATTGAGATGAAATGGAAGGAACTGCAAAAGCTATAAGCCCTTGAGACAAAAAAGGAGCCTTATGAGGAAGTAATATCTTTGGAATGGTGTATTGAATGTTAGAAATTCTGGGCTACACTGAGACATTTCACCACACTGGTCAGAAAGAAGATTAAAACCTCCTGTGTGCTACACAGTTAACTAGTAGCAAGTCCTCCTGTAGGGAATACACAAGTGTAGGAGACAGTAGGACTCTCTTGTCAGTCATAGCAGATGAGAGCAGAGAAGTGAATCTACGAGATGTGAGCTACTGATCTGGAACACTGGAATGGTAAAATGTTGCTTGTTATCAAGGGCAAGAGGATTGTTTTTTAAGGTTGTGTAATCACTGCATCAGGTTTAACAATCCCTAATGCACAGCTATACGTAGTAGCTGCAACAATAAAGAGGTACCTGATTGCCTAGCTTCTGGCATAAGGGTCTAGAGTGTGTTGCTCTGTAATTGCAGAGTTGTGAAGTGGCCTGTCTCATTCAGTATCAGCATTTTAACTATAGGCACTATGGACCTCTGCCTAATGCAACCACCTACTCATGCCAAACTTCAAAGGCACATGCTGCTTTTGTCTTCTCACAGCCAGATGATAGTTACAATTATCAAACACTGTCAGCATTGTGCTAAGTATTGAATGCTGATTGTCAATCTATTGACTAAATCAACTGACAATAGTCAGTCTCTGAGAAGTGCCGCCCAGCTCTCCCAATACCTCAGCACCACAGTGATTTTTTTGTTATGCAATAGAACTCCACAGTACCACTTTACTGACGATATTTTCCATCCCACTCATCAGACCTGAAATACTAAAAAGTAGCGGTTGAAAGGTCTGAATGAATTTTTGGTACTACACTTATATCCTTAGAGGCAAGCCATTACTGGACACTACTGTGT
>NW_009636184.1:0-7398 GCF_000690535.1 Cariama cristata
AAATATTAAAATATTTTCTTTAGATACTTTTCTGTGCAGATTTCTAGCTATTACTTCCCTAATTTTATAGAAATGTACATTTCTACCTAGGTTTAGTGCTGAAGTAATTAGTGTGAATATGTGTGTTGAATCTAACTGTGACACAGAGATTTTGATATGGAATAGATAGGCCATACATAAATGCAAGTGTTCTCCATACCCAGAATTCACAGGGCTTCTTTTCATAATACTCTCAAATGCTCATGAAACCTGGGGATGTCACATCCTGTGGTGTCATAAACAACTTATATTCTCTCCCTTCAAATTAATAAAATGTAACAAATTTAAGACCTTGCCAGCTTGATAACCCCCCTGTTTTGTATTCCTGTGCATATTTACTCAGATATAGGCAGAAAGACAGATGCCTTTTTACAGTTTGTTTATCTATGCTAGTGACCTTAGGATTGACTTATGCAGGTTTTATCCAATCTTTATTAATTGCTGTTTGGAAGAGGCAGGGACTAAAATAAATAAGTGATTGCTGTTGTAACAGCAAGAGATAATCAGTTACTACTTACAAAAGTTGGTAGGATAACAGAGAAAACTTCTATAGAAAAATCAATTTAACAAGACTTCTAGATTTCTCTACTTTTGCTCACCACACGACTAACTCCAAAAGCCAAAGAGTTTAAATATACCTGTTAAAGAGTGCACTAGCATTAATTAAATTTTAAAATTAAGTTTGTAAATATAAGTTTATGAAATCAGGCAGAAAGAAACTTAACAGGATGGTGTTGGTACAGAGTCATCACACTTCCTCAGAAAAAAGATAAAATAACTTATTTTGTTGAGACCAAGCCTGTGGCAAAAGTGCTTTGCATTAGCATTTTTCATCTCTCTAATATAGGAGCAAAAGAATTCAACTTTCTTAAGTCTTGTTAAGCTCAACATCCTGTTATGGATAAGTCAAGTGAAGAATTTACCATTAGTCTAATTAAAAAATTCTTAAAGGATAACCAAAATGCAACAACCAACCATCACTATTAGTCCAGTTATAGAAATAGGAACACACTTTAAATACAAAACAAACTGGTTAATGATACTACAGTTAAAAGTTGTTATCCAGCAAAATCTCCCATTATATACCTCTTTTTTCTGGTGTTATCCCCACCCTTCTACTGCTCCTTTGGTCTTAAGGTCAACAGATTTGGTCAGGTGGGAAAAGGTTTGGAAATCTGGCAGAACCCTGAGGTCTTCAGAAGGAGGAGTGTGATGTTAATGACAGAGGCACTGGACATTGCTGTTGACAGTTTTCTCTTCCTCCTCACTCCTGTGTCTACTTAAGCACATATTTCTAAGGGTCTTTCATGTGTTTTAGACCTTGCTTTTTTTTCACTACTCTATAACTTCATGTTACAGCCAACTTTGCTTTATATGGTGCATTGTACATGTTAGACAGCTATTATTCAACAAAAGGGCTTTGTCCAGCTCCTATGTTTGTATTTCTTTTAGTAACTGACCACTGGGGAATATTCATGGAGCCTCTGTTAGCCTATGTCCACACCTACAAGGTCTCTGTTGTCAATCCAAGCCTGTAGACCTTTACACTCCATCATTGTCATACTGCAGAAATAATTCACCCTCACAGAGCACAATTACTTGTTATGCCTCCTAACACCAAAATTATTAATGACAGGAATTATTCCACACAATTATAAAAAGGTAAATAGAACTGAAACAAACTAGATCACAGCCACCTGATTATTAACCAATTATTGTTACAACTAAGTAAGCTAAACCAAAACTTAATTCAAGCCACAACAGACCAGACAAAGCAAGTCTGACAGCCGCAGGCCTGCTGATGCCTGTGCTGTTTGCTTAATACAGACCGAATGCTCTGATAATAAGGATGTCATTTCTGTATTTACTGGACTACAAGGATGCTCATTAACATTTTTAAAAATTTTCCTGCAGGAAGTGTATTTGTTACAAGAGTGTAAGAACATTTTGTGCATCCTGTATATCTGAAAGTCCAAACTGATATTTAGATCAACAAAACCCCAGATTATGCAAATCTTTCCGGCTGTAGGCTGGTTCTTCACTATGATCCAAGCTCCTTCATCTGCACTCGTAACTAAGAGAGCTAATCCTTGACCTTCCTAAGCCACCAGGAACCACTTTATTCACTGTTGAAGTGAACATTGCCTATGAGTTGCAAAAAGCTTAACTATAGATTTTTCAGAGATCTCCTTTCCATTGGCCAATGCTAGATAGAAGGTAAAACCACAGATTAGTCCTTGGCCAATTTTGCTTCTACAAGGAAAATCCCATTTTAATCTGGGATCTTGAATTACTGGCAACAGAATGCTTCTCACAGTACGGGCTCCCACCTGCCCAATATCCCTGTGTGCTTCCTGCAGTTTTGAGATTAAAAGGTAGAAAAGAGTTTTACACATTTCTACTTCCCTGAGGAAACAGCAAATCTTCTGCTCTGTAGACAATAAGGAAGGGATCTGGGATTTTGACTTTCAGCTTAAATTCAGAAACGTTAAACCCTCAGTCCTGGTACAGACACAATATAAAATGTGAACAAGCCACTGAGTAAGCTGGAAAGAAAAAATGAGTTCTGCAAATGCTCTGCTGTGGAGCACTGTCTCCTGGGAACTAGAAGAATCTCACTGCTCTAACAATTTATGAAGTCAGTTTGCAAGAATATTTGGGAAGTGCATGCAATCAATTGAATCCTGCTTAGGTAAAGATCTGGGCAGAACGTCCTGCAACTAACAGGGCTTTTCCGTTACTAACAAGATTTTCAAGTGATGACAAGAGAAACTTGCAGAATCAGAAATTCAATAACCTCCTCCATATGTCTGAACAGAAAAGAACTAGAACCAGAAGGAAATTAAAATTCATAGTGTTTCCTGTCTTTGCTTCAATATTTGCAACCAGAAAAAGACATTACAAAACAGGGTAAAAAACTTTTCCTACAGACTGTTCTTGACATCTACAAAGTTTATATGAAACTGTGTAGAATGAGCCAAAAGACTGCAGATCGGTAAGTTGAAGGCAGATGCTAACTTAAATATGGCAGCCACCTATCGCCATATTGAGCCTTTTTGCAGAAATCTCTACATGCAGCAGGTTCATTAAGGGCACATGGCAGAATGAATATGAGTCTACAAGAAACTGTAGTAATAAAAGTAGTGGTAGAGGCTGGGGCTATCAACCAGGACGGCATACATTACACTAGACATATAAGGTATAAAACCATGAAAAAAATAATTGATTTCCTGATAGCACAAAAAGAGTTAGCTGTAGTCTTTTTAAAAGAGTGCCAAATAAAGAACTAATTTTAGTCAGTCAGGACAGCAACTTTTCACTTCTCTTTAAAATTTAGACTAATGAGTGGAACAATTAGTGTGCTTCTAGCAGTCAACAGAAAAATACACAACCACCATCACTTCATTGTTGAGAAAGTCTGGGCATGTTTAGCAGAGTTGTCTGGTTTGTAAAATACCAGTAAAATCTTATCACATATATTCCCTACTTTGAATCACATTTTAAAAACATATTGAGATTTATCCACAAGTAAGCACAATTTACATTCTCATTAAAATGATGGATTTTAGAAAGTAGCCTCGGATTCAACTGCTCTCAGTCATACATAAACACACTCATACCAGTCACACACATACGTATTCATAACAAATATATCTTAAGGAAAAAATTACATGCAGGTATTCTTCATGAAAAGATACTTCATATATATAACATTAAAATCATTTGAACACTTTATCCAAAACCATGATTTCAAGTTGTTTATTAAAAAATAAAATAGAAAATAAACATCATTGCTGTGTTCAAAAACCTTTATTTGACCTAAGGATCATGCCAACATTCTAATTAAACTGTTCTGAAGCCGCTAATAATATCTCATTAAAACAATGCTATAAAAGTTTAGTCTGCTGGGGATTAAGATACAGCTGGATTATGTATAATCACATTTTTTTGTCTGTTTGCCAAGGCTTTAGAAAAGATTTTGTAGCATTCATGAAGCAGGAAAAGAAGTTTGTGTACTTGACATTAAACAGATGTCATTGTTTTGTAACAGCACAAAAAGTTCAAGGTAAATCTTTCACACCGATCACTTCCTTGATAACACTGATAAAAAAATCTTACCATATCTAAGAAGAATTGGTAACATTTTCAAATCACTCAATATTATCAGAATTCTTGGGTTATGCTCAGCCATCTTGGAAGCACTCAATTCTCTCAATTTCCTCAACTGAGATTTCTTGAAGATCATGAACAAGTTCAAATTCAAATTAAACAAGGTTATTTCCTTATAAAAAAATCTCAGTAAAGCAAGGCACGTGCATCCCCATAGATGATTCAGTTGGTTTCTATCTCATTCTGCCCTCATTCTGAAATTTTGGGGTCTAGTTCGGGCACACTGTGTTCAGTTGTGTTAGTACAAACATGGAACATGTTTTTACTCGTTACAAAGCCAACAAAACTACAACAGTTTGGATAACCTTAGGGCACACCTCAAAGTAATCCATAAATAAAGACTCAACTGATGAAAAATAATGGCTACTTATGACAAATTTTGTGGATTTTTAAAAATACTGTAAATTTGGTATGTTTTTTTATTCTAAACTGAATTTAAAAAAAAAAAAAAGTCCTTTCCAAGTGAGTTAAAAGTGAGTAACAGAGTATACATGTTTTAATATAACATGTTCTTTTTTTTTTCTTTTTAATAAGTGCTTGTAAGGGGCAATAGGTGTTAAAGTTCCTTCATACGTCACTTAAATCACAGGTGAGTTAAAGAGAGCACAGCTCTATTACACAAGCCGGAGAAAGCTTTCGAAGTCTGTCGCCTTTGACAGAAAGCATTAGAAATGCCCTTCAAAAATCAGTACATTCTCAGGCTGACAATTGGCTGAAACAGTTCTTAAAATCAAAACAAAATGCTTTATTTCACAGTAGAGGGGACATAAATCCTAGTGGCCTGAACTCTTAACTACTTCTTTTAATAACCTTCTTCACTATTCTCCAGTCAGTTTTTAAATGAACTGAGAAAAATAATGGCAGCCTCTGCTCTTAACTTAGAGATGTGGTTTAAGAATTGTTTTCCTTTAACCCTGAAATACAGTCTAGCTAATTATTGTCATCACTGTGCTTTTTCCTTTAAAAGAAAATACTGACCCTTCCTGTAGCTGACACTGGAAGAGCTTGGGTGCCTGTCATGGCAGTTCTGCGGCACCTAGCATTCAAAGAACCACAGGTTCGAATTCACTGAGAGGGGAAGAAAAAGAGAGCAAAATTAAACATGAAAAGCAGAGATCTGCTGCAAGTCTTGACAATGCTGTATTCACGCTGTGATGTGGGAGACCCAGCCACAGGTGACAGAAGCTAACCTTGGTCCCTGACAGTAGCTGGTTTATAATAGGGGTGATGCCCTCAATCTCTGAGGAAGGGATTTGCGTGGCATCATTCACAAGCACTCTCTGGGAGCAAGTGTACAGTACTACTCTGGTCTTAAAGAAAACTAAAAACTCCTGCAAAGGTAAGACTAGCTTGAACAATCCAACTAAATGGGTTTAAGAATAGGAAGCAGGATTAAATAAGAGAGGACAGCAGCTCAGAACGCAGTGGTCAGGAAATGAATGATGCTGAGATCAGTGAAATGCTTTGTGCTTTGAAAAGGAACTTGTCCAGATACCCCTTCCAAACACTCCCTACCACCAGAAACATCACTGACAGAAAAAAATAGAGAGACAGCGATACTTGCAAATGTGCTTCTCTGTTTCATTTCTTTTAATGTTGCCTATGCTCTGCTGGAGGCTTTTTCTAAATCAAGTTCACAGAGGAGAAAAACACACAGATATTAATTTAACTAAAGCAATTCTTGCATCTTCTTCTTCCAAAACAGAGAACTTTTAGGCATTTCATCAGAGGAACAGACCTTTCTGTGCCAATAGCCCCGAATCTTTTAGGTAATTACTTTTTACTTTGTGGTGGGCTCTTAGCCACTGGAGTATCTACAGAAAATAAATTAAAAGCTCAAAAGTGAGAATATTAACAGACTTAGTTATCCAGATATAAATTCAAATATTTAAAAGGGAAACATTCTAAAAATTTTATTTATTCCTCAAAGCACTTGTAGGTTTGAATGTTTCACAAAAGCAGGATAAACAGGTACAAATGATACAAGGCTTCAGAAGCAGTGCCATGGAAGATATTCTCGCCATGTTTGTCTGCTGTTTTTACATCAGATCAGTTCTTTTCACCCCCTGACCAACAAACATCTGTACAGTCACAAAGAAAGACGTGATATTTCCCACTATGGGAGTGGGAATGAGCAGCAGGATACAGTGGAACACAGTCTTAAGCTAATATTAGTGCTGTTGATTTTGTATAATGAAATCTACAAAACACTCGTGAAACCTAGGAGACAGTTTACAACATAGAACAGCTTCTTCATCTGCTGCAAATCACTCTAGCCTTAGAGTTCAAATGTTTCAAATAATTTTGCACCAGATGTTAAGATACTAGAGCTTATTCTGATACATAAACTGAATTTATTTTAAGAGCTTACTCTGATAGAGCCGAATTCTGACAGAGGGTGGGAAAATACCACTGGACTGAGAGCTTGATCAGCTCTGATTTGGTCAAGTTACAGTGCATGATCAAAGACAGGACATATAGAAATATCTTGAAGTTATAATATTCTAAAATAAATTCTTCAACTCCTAATATTTTTAGAGAATTTGTATGTAGAAAAACTACAAATCCTTTTTTAGTCATTTTGATGATGATATAGACCAAAAGTAGCTCCATTATTAATTACAGTATAAACCCTAGGTCAAAATAAGACACAGAGCAATCCTGTCTATTCCACATCTATTCCTGTTTTTCATATTTACCCTAGAATTTAATGTGTACTAATGTTGTTTTTTTAAGATTAAGACAAGATTTTCTTTTAAAAAAAGAAATAACAAGATAGCCAAACCTTACATTCATCTCTTGTCTTCTTTTCAATCTCAGAACCTCTAATCCATTTGTATTGTCTTCATTGGTTACACTTACTTTACTTCAGGACAGGCTTTAATTAAACACTCACAATATTTGCTGTAAAAATGTTCCATAATTTCTGTGATGGCTAAAATAAGATCATAGTCATCCAACCTGTACTTCAGTGAAATGTTTAATTATCTCTCTACAAAACAGGTGAAATCATAAAACATACCTTCTAAAGGAGATAACAAGCTTTAATTCAGGATGTTTACAACCAAGGGGAATCATATTAACTGCAGATGTTAATTTAGCATAACAAGACAGGTCTGCTGCTAACTACTCCTTCTTTTGAAAAGAAAAACATTTGAAATAATTATTTTAACTGCAGGTGCTGGTAAT